>NC_053027.1:567253752-567268329 GCF_003073215.2 Triticum urartu
GTAATCACCTTCACTTTTATCTTTACCGTTTTTCTTAGGTTCGATCCTTTTGGTAATAGTAGAATAAAAGTTCTTAGTATGATCTAGTTGTGAGTTTTGCTTATAATTTCTTCTATGTAATCGAGTCCGCGAAGCTATTATAATAAAGATTTAGTGTTGAGTCAAGGCTTGATTAATTTTACCATGATCCTAAATGGATAAAAGAAAAGAAATGAAATAAAAAGAAACAAAAGAGGATCATGTGGATCTGTGGAGAGTAATGAGCTCCACATAGAAAAAAGTATGATGAAAAAAGTTGTTGAGAGTTGACAAGCATAGTTTTAGTCATCGTTGCAATTATAGGAAGTAATAAAGAAATAGGTCTTCACATATAAATATACTATCTTTGGACATCTTTTTATGATTGAGCACTCATTAAAATATTGACAATGCTAAGAGTTGACGATTGGGACAAGGAAGACAACGTTAAATGGGGTTATGTTTTCTTACATGGTTGAGCTGACTTTGCTCTCATGCTAGCCAAATCATCCGCACCAAGTAGAGATTACAACTTGTGCTTCCAAATACCTTAAACCAGTTTTTCCATGAGAGTCCACCATACCTACCCTATGGATTGAAGTAAGATTCCTCTAAGTAAGGTGTCAATCGGTGCAAAGCAATAAAAATTGCTCTCTAAATATGTATGACCTATTAGTGTGGGAGAAATAAAGCTTTACGATCGTGTGATATGGAAGAAATAAAAGCTACAGAAGTGCATTAATAAAAGGTCCATATCAAAGTGGCAATATAAAGTGGCGTTCTTTCGCAATTAAGATTTTGTGCATCCAACTATTAAAAGCGCATGAACAAACCTCTGCTTCCCTCTGGCGAAGGGCTATCTTTTACTTCTATCTCCTACTTGCATAAGAGTCATGGTGATCTTCACCCTTCCTTTTTACATTTTATCCTTTGGCAAGCACAGTATGTTGGAAAGATCCTGGTATATATGGCTAATTGGATGTGAGTTTTCATGAACTATTATTGTTGACATTACCCTTGAGGTAAAACGTTGGGAGGCAAAACTATAAGCCCCTATCTTTCTCTGTGTCCGATTAAAACTCCATACCCATAAGTATTGCGTGAGTGTCAGCAATTGTGAAAGACTATATGATAGTTGAGTATGTGGACTTGCTGAAAAGCTCTTATACATTGACTCTTTCCTATGTTATGATAAATTGCAATTGCTCCAATGACTGAGATTATAGTTTGTTAGTTTTCAATGAAGTTTATGATTCATACTTGAAATTGTGATTGAATTATTACTCTAGCATAAGAAATCATATGACAAGAATTATGTAAGTTGCTGTTCTAAGAATGATCATGATGCCCTCATGTCCGTATTTTATTTTTATCGACACCTCTATCTCTAAACATGTGGACATATTTTTTGATTTCGGCTTTCGCTTGAGGACAAGCGAGGTCTAAGCTTGGGGGAGTTGATACGTCCATTTTGCATCATGCTTTTATATCGATATTTATTGCATTATGGGTGTTATTACACATTATGTCACAATACTCATTGCCTATTCGCTCTTATTTTACAAGGTTTACTAGAGAAGGGAGAATGACGGCAGCTGGAATTCTGGGCTAGGAAAAGGAGCAAATATTAGAGACCTATTCTACACAGCTCAAAGTCCTGAAAATTCACGGAAGATGTTTTCCAGAATATATAAAAAATACTCAGCGGAGAAGTCTCACCAGGGGGCCACACACTGCTCACGAGGGTGGGGGACGCGCCCTACCCCTTGGGCACGCCCCCTACCTCGTGGGCCCCCTGGTGGCCCTCCGGTGACCATCTTCTGCTATATGAACACTGGTAGAAAACGGGCCTATTGTCCCGGTTCATAAGGGCCTTTTCCCGGTTCCTGAACCGGGACTAAAGGTCGGTACTAATGCCTTGTCCCTTTAGTCCCGGTTCAATCCAGAACCGGGACAGATGGGCCTCCACGTGGCCGTGCGCAGAGCCCAGGCAGGAGGGCCTTTGGTCCCGGTTGGTGGCACCAACCGGGACCAATAGGCATCCACGCGTCAGCATTTCTGTGGCTGGGGTTTTTGTTTTTTTTGAAGGGGGGTTGGGGTTTTGGGGGTTAATTTAGGTGTTTCATATATTGTGTTAGCTAGCTATAATTAATAGAGAGAAGTGTCCTCTCTTATGTCCGTGCTTGGTCGACGCTACGTACTATACATACGTATAGAGAGGACTAGACACGCTAGCTAGCTAGTAAGCAAACGAAGGAAACAGAAGATCATCATGAACATATATGCATACAGAGAGAAGTGATATCGACCACCTCTCCTTCTCCGAGAGATTGGTCGAACAACAAGTTCTCGTATATCTATCCGACACTACCGGCTACATATATACAATAATTATCTCTTACAAATATAATCTCCTAACATACGGACTCATGGTCCACATAGTATTCTCCGTCTTCAGCGATCACGTGGTCAAGAAAGAATGCCGCCAATTCCTCTTGAATTGCTCGCATGCGAGCTGGTGCTAGGAGTTCATCCCGCTTCCGAAACATCTAATTTGAAGAAGGGGGTCAATACATATATATATGAATGAATGAAACTCAACACAAATGATGGTAATAAAATAAAATTGTGAATGTTGTTATTTACGTACTTCATATTGTTCGTCAGTGTAGCCCCGCTCACAGGTCGTGTGGCGGATGGACTCGCAAACGTAGTATCCACAGAAATCATTCCCTTGTTCCTGCCACAACCACTTTACAAGAAATAGAGGTCAATCAAACTGATAAGCAAGAATGCCAAATGGTATTGATGAAACTAGCGCTTGAATCACTAGGAGATGTGCGGAACATGCTACTATAGTACTTACTTTCGGGTGTCTAAATTGCAGCTTCTTCGGCAGTCCCGGAGCTTTTTTGGTGAATTTTCTCCAAACCCTGCCAGACAAAGAAAACAATTACTTGATATATCAGGAAATGAACAAAGTTGCTGATATGGTGGATAATGATCGATTTAACTTACTTCTCGAGCATTTGAGTCATGTCCGCATAGTCCTGGGGATCTTTTCGTCTCGAGTCTAAGACGGTTACTAGTCCCTGCTCAAGCTTAATCTCTAGGAGAATATAGTGGAAACTGCACACGCATGCATAACTCATCAATTACATTACTATAACCTTGACTAATATATAAGGAAACCGAATACGCACAAGACAGTAACACTCACTTGAATTTGTAAGGAAAGAGTATTATATCTTTGTTTTCATTTATTACCAACGATCGTAGCAAGTTGGCCTCGGTATCTGCGGCATGAAATTTAACCTGAGTTGCATCTATGATATTTGTGTTAATGAACCCAATATCACTGATTTGTCTTTTCTTCAATTCGACGATCTTCAATCTGCATAATATAGTGAGGATAATTATAAATACATGCAATGAAAGAGCTGAGCTATATAGAGAGACTTAATGACAGAAGTAGTACTACTTACAGACAGTAGCAGGTGACCGTTGCTTTATCGAGGGCCAATTGATTGAAAAACTGAAAGAACTCCTCAAATGGAACAGGCAACAGATTAATTCCAACGAGATCATGCTCCTTTTTAACTCTCACATACAAAGTACTCCTCCCCCCAGACTCTCTGCAGATTTTCAAGTACCAATCATGCAATCTTCGCATCATCATTGATAGAGATCTTTCATCTTTGACGAGAGGCTTCCCGTACTCGTATCTTTGTATCTGCACCTCCATGAAATCATAATGTACATTGTCGGGTAGGTAATCTCCAAGATTGCTATAACCGGGCACCATCCTCGGATCATTAGCGACGATGTATCTAGGCACCTTGAGCGGGGGGCACGATTGCTTCCCTTGTTCGCCGAGCTGGGCAATTTGTTTCCCAGCTCGTCATTCTTTCAGCCTTTGATCACTGACAGTACTTCCCGACCGCTCCGCTTCGGCAAATTCCTTTCCAATAATGCGCTCATAGTTTCCTTTCGGCGGAGACTTGGGTGGTTTTGTCAGGGCAGCCAGAGTGCGCTTCGCTTTCACCGGATCTACCTTCTCCTCCGGAGGTGGATGTTTCTTTGCTTTCACCCCTTCAAAGAAGTTCCTCACTTCTTCTCGCGTGATCTCGGTGTTCTCCTCCGGGGTCCTCTCGTATGGTAACTTCTCTGGAGTCTTCAGAGAAGGACCGAATCTGTATGTCCTCCCGCCTCTGGCTGTACTGCTAGACGCCGGCAGAGCAGACGGAGCGGTTGTCTTCTTTACTTGATTACGAGGCGGAGGAGACGGACTACGACGCGCCGGAGCAGCCGGAGCGGCGGCAGGTCTCTTCCGCCCTTGCTGACGAGGCGGAGAAGGAGGAGGCTGGCTGCTCGGGCGCGCCGACGCAGGCGGAGTGCCGCCACGCACCGGAGAAGGAGCCGGCCGAATGCCCTGATCGTCACTCGCCGGAGGAGGAGGTGGTGGAGGAGGCGGAGTCCCCTGACTCGCCGGAGGAGGAGGAGGAGGCGGAGGCGTCTAGTTCGGAAGGTGGATGAGCTCCATCCGCCATAGGCATGGAGTCTTCAGAGTAGAACCCAGCCGAGTCACCCCTTCACCGGCAGGGTGGTCAAGCTGGAGGTCCTCAAATACCTCCGTTATTTCATCCACCATCACCCTAGCATATCCTTCTCGAATCGGCCGGCAGTGAAAAGTTGCGCCGGGTTCAGTAGGCAAAATAGAGCCAACAGCCGCCTTGACCTTCATATTAATCCATTGCGTCATAAGGTGGCAATTTTGAGACTCCGTGATAGCATCCACGGGATAGCTGGCAGGAGCCGTCAAGACATGCTCCGGCTGAAGCAGCTCGGTGGAAGCCACGCAGCTTCTCCGCTGAGATGGCGGGGTTGCTTTGGGGGAAGATTCGGCAGTTCGTTTGCTGCGATTTGCTTCTCGTTCCTCTATCGCTTGTACCCTAGCGTGCAGCGCCTGCAGTTGGGTCTGCTCCACTTTCTTCCTCCTCCCGTGGCATTTATAACCGCCTACGTCCGGAAACCCAGCCTTCCACGGAATGGAGCCTGGCATGCCTCGTGTTCGTCCAGGGTGCTCAGGATTCCCGAGGGCCATTGTGAGCTCGCCGTTCTCTCTGTCTGGAACGAACGTCCCTTGCTGCGCTGCTTCGATATAATGCTTAAGCCTCTTGACTGGTATTTCCATTTGCTCGTCCATCCAAATGAACTTCCCTGATACAGGGTCCAAGGTTCCGCCAGCCCCGAAGAACCAAGTCCGGCAACGGTCTGGCCAGTTAATTGTCTCTGGTTCGATCCCTTTATCAACCAGATCATTCTCAGTCTTGGCCCACTTAGGCCGGGCTACGAGGTAGCCACCTGACCCCGTGCGATGGTGATGCTTCTTCTTCGCAGCATTTTGCTTGTTTGTCGCCGACATCTTCTTACTCTTTTCCGATGTCTTGTGGGCCACAAATGCGGGCCAGTGATCTCTGATCTTCTCATATCTGCCCTTGAATTCTGGTGTCTCTTTTTTATCGACAAACTTATTCAGCTCTTTCTTCCACCTCCTGAATAGTTCTGCCATCCTCTTAAGAGAAAAAGACTTGATTAATTGCTCTTTAACTGGCTTCTCCGGATCATCCTCTGGCGGTAGGGTGAAATTTGACTTCAGCTCAGTCCAAAGATCATTTTTCTGCATATCATTGACATAAGACACCTCAGGGTCTTCTGTAGCCGGCTTTAACCATTGCTGGATGCTGATCGGGATCTTGTCCCTAACCAGAACCCCGCACTGAGCAACAAATGCGCTCTTTGTCCGGATGGGTTCAATCGGTTGGCCGTCGGGCGCGATTGCTATGATCTCAAACCTTTCATCCGAGCTCAACTTTTTCTTCGGGCCTCGTCTCTTTACCGAAGTTGTGCTCGATCCGGAGGGCTAGAAAAAAGAACAAAGACTTAATTAATATGTGTACATACCAAAACAATGAATGCATCAATTAGCTAGTCAGCACAGGCTTAACTAATATATATACCTGGCCACTTGGTTCGGTCACCGGAGACGTCATCACGATCTCCTTCTTGCACCGGCATTGGGTCACCGGAGCCGTCCTCACGGTTTCCTTCTTGCACCGGCATTGGGTCACCGAAGCCATCATAATCATATCCAGCTGCTTCCAGACCATCGGTGTCGTTGAGAAACAAGGAGCAGACGGCATCACTTCCTCGTGCGATTATGTCCCCCAACAACTCTTCTGGTACTTCGTCTCGGGCGGTGTCCATAGTTTGTACAAATATTTACAACATGGCAATTATTATTCAAACATGACAGATGGATATATTAGTGGCAAACGTAGAACTAATATTAATTAGTGGCCTCGACGCTGATTCTCTAGGGTTTGGGGTGGCCTCGACAACGCTTCAAGGATAAAAAAAGAAGAGGAAGAAGAAAAAAAGAGGAGAAGAAAGAATAGAGGAGTTCTTCTCCTCTATTCTTTCTTTTCCTCTTTTTTTCATCTTCTTCTCTTTTTTATCCTTCTTCCTCCTTTTTTTATCGGGAACGAGGGTCGTCGAGGGTCGCCGAGCGGTAGAGGAAACCCTAAATAGCAAGTATCGTTGGTGTGAGATACATGTGGCCGTCGGTGTCGGACACTACATCCACGTCCCACAAGTGACGTGGGTCGTCGACACCGTTGTGGGACGTGGATGTAGTGTCCGACACCGACGGCCACATGTATCTCACACCGACGATACTTGCTATTTAGGGTTTCCTCTACCGCTCGGCGACCCTCGACGACCCTCGTTCCCGATAAAAAAAAGAGGAAGAAGAAAGAAAAAAGAGGAGAAGAAAGAATAGAGGAGTTAACTCCTCTATTCTTTCTTCTCCTCTTTTTTTCTTTTCTTCTCCTCTTTTTTTTCTTCTTCCTCTTTTTTTTATCGGACGAGGGTCGTCGAGGGTCGCCGAGCGGTAGAGGAAACCCTAAATAGCAAGTATCGTCGGTGTGAGATACATGTGGTCGTCGGTGTCGGACACCAGATCCACGTCCCACAAGTGACGCGGGCTACTCGGCGACCCTCGTTCTCGATAAAAAAAAGAGGCAGAAGAAGAAAAAAAATAGGAGAAGAAAGAATAGAGGAGAATCTCCTCTATTCTTTCTTCTCCTCTTTTTTTCTTCTTCCTCTTCTTTTTTTATCCACTTCTTCCTCTCATGTTCGACGACCTCGACCCCTTGGCGACCCTAGACCCCTCTCGACCCTCGACCCCTCGCGTCGACCCCCTCTCGACCCTCATATATAAAACATTTTCTTCCTTCTATTCCTTCTTCCTAAATATATAAAACTTTTTTAAAATGAAACTAACCTAAAATGTACTAAATCAGAGAACATATATAGATAAAAAATTTTCTAATTAAAAATCTAACTTTTGCATATATGTATTTTTTTAAAACATCATTACAATTGAAAAATAATACATACATACATACAAAAAACATGTAAAAAATACATACATACATATATGAACATACATAATAAAATACGTATATCTAAAAATACATACATACACATATACTACTAAGTGGGTCGGAGGAACAGGAGCGGCGCCTATTAGAGTTCCTAAAGTTGGTGGGCCACTACAGAGGGGCACGGAGACTAGACGAGAGGACGCGCATTAGTCCCCGGTTTAACTTGTCACAGCGGAATACCTAAGCACATAGACAGGAAACTTAATGGACTCCATATATCCCCTCCTTGTAAGATACCCTGGCCTTGCATACTATATTCATCCCTCATTATTCCTGATCCAAATGTTCTATGCAAAATCACACTTAATGGGGACGGGGGAAAGACACTCAGCAGCCACATACTCTCCCGGAGATCACTAACTAAGCCTCCAATGAGCTAATTGAGCCACCGCGCCTAACCAATTCTTTCTACCGATCCCAACAACATCGCATAGCTAAGAGATTCCGAGAAGTGGTATTAATAGCTAGGAGCACGCCATAAATAACTACCATGGATGCCTGACTTGCCATATCTCAATCGTATGCATACATACTGCTAAATGTCCGAGTCGTTATCTGGGCAACCTAACCGCTTTGTGTTCTTGTAGCCTGCTGGATACTCACTGGTGCTCTCTGCATGCAGAGCTTGAATCTGCATCGTACCGCACCAAAATGGTTACATATGGGATGAGTTTCTACATCGTATATTTCAGGCCGCGGCCAGAACCACACTATGTAGACCTCGCGGTGCATCATTTTCATTTTTCTCATGCTTCGCACATTATTAATAATTATTATGTTGGTTATGTCATGCCTCTACAACAAACAGTACTTATTGTTCTCATATTTTCCTCTCCCATGCTTTTTTGATATATTGTTATTTCTAGTGCATCTATGAGTTATGGTCTATCGTGTTGTTTTCTTTCAGCATTAAATATGTGTTAATCCATGTTCAATTTTGCTTGTATATTACGAAAAAAAAAATCATGACACTTTCTTCATCGCATTATAATGCCATATTAGTTGTTCAAATTTGTGAAAACACCTTTTTCTGTGCTTACATGTTTATATGGTGATTATTCTGAATGTGATCTATATTCTCACAATAACATACTTAATATAGTCCATGTTAATTTTTTTTCCAGTTTTTTTGTTTTCTTTTCTGAATTATTTTGTTTTCTTTATTTTTTAATCTTTTTGCTTTTAGTTTTAGAAAAATTATAAACTTTCTGTTAGTGCCATTAGTTTTCAAATTTGAAAACACTTTTTGTTTTCTTTGTTGCTTTATTTATTTTATTTTGTTTCTACTTACAACAAAATACTTATTGTTGCTATTTTTATTTTTTTCAGTTTTTTTTTGTTTTCTGCATTATTTATTTTCTTTTGTTTTTGCTTTATTTTTTATTCTTTTTGCTTTTAGGTCAGCAAAATTATAAACTTTCTGTTAGTGCCATTAGTTTTAGAAAAATTATAAACTTTCTGTTAGTGCCATTAGTTTTCAAATTTGAATAGTTAAAATTTGAATTCTTTGAAATTTGTGTGAATCACAAGTTTGTGATTAACTTTACAATAAAATAAATAGATGAATATGAAAATTGATCTCGACCTAAATTCATAGGTTTTCAAAAACACAATTCCAAACTTTCAATATACTCAGAGAAATCACTATCTTGCCTATGAGGATCCCTCCATCAAGACACACCCAATAATAATCTATGTATAATATTGAGTATATCGAGTACAATTCCTACGCCTATAGAAGTGGACACTCATAAATGTTCTCGACCATTAGAGAGTTGAGTATGCATAAAACAAAGTGCAGAATGTAGGTAATACGACAGAAGGAACATATATAAAAACCCAGAACTAATGAAATAGCACCGTATCGCAATTTTGTGGAACCCAAGCCTAGTCAGTTTACGTGGCGCTCCTTGTCGGTTGGCGAGTGACTCACCAAAAAACGAGTTAGGGAACGTAGAACTCTCGTATGAAGACTATGCCTTCGAAGGAACCAACAACATTTAGTCCCGGTTTGGTCAGGACACCAAACCGGACTAATGCGGTCATGGAGCCGTACTCCAAAGTCACTATAACGCAGGGACGAGGACAGAGCCCCTAAATTTTTTGACTCGAGATTTTGGTAGGGTACGAAACCACCTCAAGATTCTTTCCAATCAATCCGTGGGCTATTTCCTATATATCCGTTGTTTTGTGCTTTATACTAACACACCTCAATGAGTTTACTTTTCTCTTTTGATTTTTAATCAGCCAAGACACAAATCAACCAAAAAACTCTTCATGTTTTGCACCTAGTCTCCAATGTCAACTCAAGTTATCCTATTGGCAAGGTCTTTTTGCTTTTCTAGTTTATTATTGGAATTAAAATAACTGTATTATAGCAAACTTTCACACAATCTTCGATTCACTATGTCATTCCAAACAAAGAACTTCAAAGAGTCCCCAAATCTACCGGAGGTCAAGACCGAGTATAACGTGTGCCAACCCCAGTTGCCATGCAATAAGGATTTATTGCTTTTCAAAATTGTTGGAATCGGTGTGTGAGAAAAACCCTTCGTGCCCTCTGAAAAATTTGTGCGTGTGAATCAGCAATTATAGTTGTATAAGAATATTATATACCTATAAGCTAGAAGAATTATGAAAACAATAGATTGCAATCCTAATAGAGAAAATAATTCTCCGCACTTATAGTTTTCACTACGGTGTTTTTCAAATTGCACTGGGCTGAAAAATAGTTTGGCTATCCAAGGTCTCTACAGACATATGTGTCTAATGATTCAATAAGTCTTCATAATCGGCCTTATAAAGAGAGGTTTCAATCTCGAATATAAAAGGTGTTAGCACTCAAAGGGAAAAGTGCAATCCGATTACAAGGAGAGTTAGAGGGGGAGAAAAGCGAGTTCATGAGGGAAGATCCCAAAGATCTTCATCTAATTTTACGCCATTAGACTAGCTGTTTCGCATTTGGCATTTTGACACTCCGAGTCCAGTATACATCGTAATCATCATCATAGAACACTGATCAGAGAGAATGCTCTGGGTCGAGAGAGAGCATTCAATTGACATATTCATTCATAGAACAGCGCGGTGGTAACATTCACTCGCACCTCACATACCTGCGTAAATGTAGATTACCATACCATGTCCTGCCTCTTGCCCCTCGTCTCCACTGAGCTAGCGGCGCAGGATGTCGCTTTTTCTATGAGGATTGATGAGCAAGACATGTCAATGTCTTGCCTCGAGCCTCCGATGGAGTGGCGCTCTGGCTCATCGTATGATGTATTCGCTTCCTTATCTTTTCTTTTTCTCGGTTTGGTAGACATGTCCTTCACATAGATAACCTGTGCCACATCATTGGCTAGGACGAACGGTTCGTCCAGTGTACCCAAGATTTTTCAGATCCACTGTTGTCATTCCGTACTGTGGGTCTACCTGTACCCCGCCTCCTGACAGATTGACCCATTTGCACTTAAACAAAGGGACCTTAAAATCATGTTCGTAGTCAAGTTCCCATATGTCCACTATGTAACCATAATATGTGTCCTTTCCTCTCGGTTGCTGCATCAAAGCGGACACCCGCTGTTTTGGTTGGTGCTCTTTTGATCTTGGGCGATCGTGTAAAATGTATTCCCATTTATCTCGTATCCTTTGTAAGTCAATACAGTCAAAGATGGTCCCCTGGACAAACAAGTACAACTCATCACAAACAGTGTTGTCACCTCTGAGACGTGTTTCCAACCAACTGCTGAAAGTCCTGATGTGTTCACATGTAATCCAGTCGTCGCACTGCTCCGGGTGTTTGGAGCGCAGACTGTTCTTGTGTTCATCGACATACGGGGTCACCAAGGTAGAGTTCTGTAGAACTGTGTAGTGTGCTTGAGACCAAGAATATCCGTCCCTGCATATTATTGAGTCTCTTCCAAGAGTGCCTTTTCCAGTCAGTCTCCCCTCATACCGCGATTTAGGGAGACCTATCTTGTTAAGGCCAGGAATGAAGTCAACACAAAACCCGATAACATCCTCTGTTTGATGGCCCATGGAGATGCTTCCTTCTGGCCTAGCGCGGTTACGGACATATTTCATTAGGACTCCCATGAACCTCTCAAAGGGGGGCATATTGTGTAGAAATACGGGCCCCGGAATGACAATCTCGTCGACTAGATGAACTAGGACGTGCGTCATGATATTGAAGAAGGATGGTGGGAACACCAGCTCGAAACTGACAAGACATTGCGCCACATCACTCCTTAGCCTTGGTACGATTTCTGGATCGATCACCTTCTGAGAGATTGCATTGAGGAATGCACATAGCTTCACAATGGCTAATCGGACGTTTTCCGGTAGAAGCCCCCTCAATGCAACCGGAAGCAGTTGCATCATAATCACGTGGCAGTCATGAGACTTTAGTTCTGGAACTTTTTCTCTGGCATATTTATTATTCCCTTTATATTCGACGAGAAGCCAGTCGTGACCTTCATAGTGAGTAGGCATTCAAAGAAGATTTCTTTCTCTTCTTTCGTAAGAGCGTAGCTGGCAGGACCTTCATACGGCTTCGAAGGCATGCCGTCTTTTTCGTGCAAACGTTGCAGGTCCTCCCGTGCCTCAGGTGTATCTTTTGTCTTCCCATACACGCCCAAGAAGCCTAGCAGGTTCACGCAAAGGTTCTTCGTCACGTGCATCACGTCGATTGAAGAGAGCGACCTCTAGGTCTTTCCAGTAGGGTAGGTCCCAAAATATAGATTTCTTCTTCCACATGGGTGCGTGTCCCTCAGCGTCATTCGGAACAGCTAGTCCGCCGGGACCCTTTCCAAAGATTACATGTAAATCATTGACCATAGCAAGTACGTGATCACCGGTACGCATGGCGGGCTTCTTCCGGTGATCTGCCTCGCCTTTGAAATGCTTGCCTTTCTTTCGACATTGATGGTTGGTCGGAAGAAATCGACGATGGCCCAGGTACACATTCTTCCTGCATTTGTCCAGGTATATACTTTCAGTGTCATCTAAACAGTGCATGCATGCGTGGTATCCTTTGTTTGTCTGTCCTGAAAGGTTACTGAGAGCGGGCCAATCGTTGATGGTCACGAACAGCAACGCCTTTAGGTTAAATTCCTCCTGTCTGTGCTCATCCCACGTACGTACACCGTTTCCATTCCACAGCTGTAAAAGTTCTTCAACTAATGGCCTTAGGTACACATCAATGTCGTTGCCGGGTTGCTTAGGGCCTTGGATGAGAACTGGCATCATAATGAACTTCCGCTTCATGCACATCCAAGGAGGAAGGTTATACATACATAGAGTCACGGGCCAGGTGCTGTGATTGCTGCTCTGCTCCCCGAAAGGATTAATGCCATCCGCGCTTAAAGCAAACCATACGTTCCTTGGGTCCTTTGCAAACTCATCCCAGTACTTTCTCTCGATTTTTCTCCACTGCGACCCGTCAGCGGGTGCTCTCAACTTCCCGTCTTTCTTACGGTCCTCACTGTGCCATCGCATCAACTTGGCATGCTCTTCGTTTCTGAACAGACGTTTCAACCGTGGTATTATAGGAGCATACCACATCACCTTCGCAGGAACCCTCTTCCTGGGGGGCTCGCCGTCAACATCACCAGGGTCATCTTCGTCTGATCTTATACCGCAATGCACCGCATACCGGGCATGCGTTCAGATCCTTGTATGCACCGCGGTAGAGGATGCAGTCATTAGGGCATGCATGTATCTTCTCCACCTCCAATCCTAGAGGGCATACGACCTTCTTTGCTGCGTATGTACTGTCGGGCAATTCGTTATCCTTTGGAAGCTTCTTCTTCAATATTTTCAGTAGCTTCTCAAATCCTTTGTCAGGCACAACATTCTCTGCCTTCCACTGCAGCAATTCCAGTACGGTACCGAGCTTTGTGTTGCCATCTTCGCAATTGGGGTACAACCCTTTTTTGTGATCCTCTAACATGCGATCGAACTTCAGCTTCTCCTTTTGACTTCGCATTCGCCCTTGCATCGACAATGACCCGGCGGAGATCATCATCATCGGGCACATCGTCTGGTTCCTCTTGATCTTCAGCAGCTTCACCCGTTGCAGCATCATTGGGCACATCGTCTGGTTCCTCTTGATCTTCACCAGCTCCCCCCTTGCAGCATCACCGTATTCAGGGGGCACATAGTTGTCATCGTACTCTTCTTCTTCGCCGTCTTCCATCATAACCCCTATTTCTCCGTGCCTCGTCCAAACATTATAGTGTGGCATGAAACCCTTGTAAAGCAGGTGTGAGTGAAGGATTTTCCGGTTAGAGTAAGACCTCGTATTCCCACATTCAGTGCATGGACAACACATAAAACCATTCTGCTTGTTTGCCTCAGCCGCATCGAGAAACTCATGCACGCCCTTAATGTACTCGCGGGTGTGTCTGTCACCGTACATCCATTGCCGGTTCATCTGCGTGCATTATATATAATTAAGTGTCCAAATTAATAGAAGTTCATCATCACATTAAAACCAAAGTGCATACATAGTTCTCATCTAACAACATATAGCTCTCCAGAGCATCTAATTAATTAAACCATACATTGAAACTATGTAAAACATTTCAATGCGAAAACAAATGCGATCATAATCGCAACCAAGGTAACAATTGATCCAACGGCATAATGATACCAAGCCTCGGTATGAATGGCATATTTTCTAATCTTTCTAATCTTCAAGCGCATTGCATCCATCTTGATCTTGTGATCATCGACGACATCCGCAACATGCAACTCCAATATCATCTTCTCCTCCTCAATTTTTTTTATTTTTTCCTTCAACAAATTGTTTTCTTCTTCAACTAAATTTAACCTCTCGACAATAGGGTCGGTTGGCATTTCCGATTCACATACATCCTACATAAATAAAATCTATGTCACGTTGGTCGGCATAATTTTCATAAACAATAAATGAACCAATAGTTATAAAGATAATATATATACCACATCCGAATCATAGACAGTGACGAGGGCCGACGGGGGCGGATACCAAAACCATCGCACTATATAAGATGCAATAATAAAAGTAGAAAAT
>NC_053027.1:567269329-567415397 GCF_003073215.2 Triticum urartu
TAATACTTTTTGTTATCTCTTGATAGTGGAATCCGATCCATTTTGGATCGAATGAAAAAATTGTTTATACTGCTATAATTAATTTTAAGTTAAAATTCAGAAAATAGTTAAACTGAATATTCTTATTAGAAGTGGCAGCAATATCCAAAGGAAACATAGTGAATGATTTTGCTCCACACATGCTCTTATCCTAAATAGACAACCTGAGGAAAACGTCACTCTTAGCCAATTATTTCCAAGGGCTCTATGTGTGTTGTATGGACATGCTTTTTTGCTTGCTTGTTTGTTTGTTAATGTGATTGTACATATGCTATCATGTTCTTTTCCATTAAACGCAGACGATTCATGTATGGAAGAAATCGACCTTGATTTGTTCTGAAAATACTATTGTCGATTAATAAACGACCTTGATTCATGTACGGAAGAAATCGACCTTGATTTGTTCGATTCCCGCTGTCAGTCTTTTTTTTGAAAAGACGAAACCAACGAAGCGTCCGGGGTGTTGTTAGATTCTGAACGTTCTGAAAATACTATTCTCGATTAATAAATATATGTATACTATAGTTTTGGCATAAATCTCCATTCAAGAGCGCCACTTATTTTGGGACAGAGGGAGTAATAATAATAATGATGATGATGATGTAACAATAATTTATTAACTTATCAATGCAAAAAGAGTTTAATACTTTTTGTTATCTCTTGATAGTGGAATCCGATCGATTTTGGATCGAATGAAAAAATTGTTTATACTGCTATAATTAATTTTAAGTTAAAATTCAGAAAATAGTTAAACTGAATATTCTTATTAGAAGTGGCAGCAATATCCAAAGGAAACACAGTGAATGATTTTGCTCCACACATGCTCTTATCCTAGATAGACAACCTGAGGAAAACGTCACTCTTAGCCAATTATTTCCAAGGGCTCTATGTGTGTTGTATGGGCATGCTTTTTTGCTTGCTTGTTTGTTTGTTAACGTGATTGTACATATGCTATCATGTTCTTTTCCATTAAATGCAGACGATTCATGTACGGAAGAAACCGACCTTGATTTGTTCTGAAAAAACTATTGTCGATTAATAAACGACCTTGATTCATGTACGGAAGAAATCGACCTTGATTTGTTCGATTCCCGCTGTCAATCTTTTTTTTCAAAAAACGAAACCAACGAAGCATTCGGGGTGTTGTTAGATTCTGAACGTTCTGAAAATACTATTGTCGATTAATAAATATATGTATACTATAATTTTGGCATAAATCTCCATTCGAGAGCGACACTTATTTTGGGACAGAGGGAGTAATAATAATAATGATGATGATGATGATGATGATGTAATAATAATTTATTAACTTATCAAGGCAAAAAGAGTTTAATTCTTTTTGTTATCTCTTGATGGTGGAATCCGATCCATTTTGGATCGAATGAAAAAATTGTTTATACTGCTATAATTAATATTAAGTTAAAATTCAGAAAATAGTTAAACTGAATATTCTTATTAGAAGTGGCAGCAATATCCAAAGGAAACACAGTGAATGATTTTGCTCCACACATGCTCTTATCCTAGATAGACAACCTGAGGAAAACGTCACTCTTAGCCAATTATTTCCAAGGGCTCTATGTGTGTTGTATGGACATGCTTTTTTGCTTGCTTGTTTGTTTGTTAATGTGATTGTACATATGCTATCATGTTCTTTTCCATTAAACGCAGACGATTCATGTACGGAAGAAATCGACCTTGATTTGTCTTTTCCATTACGTGTCCATCTTTTCTCAAGTCGGTGCGTGGATAAGTACATCTCTGTCAGTAACTGATCTACAATATATTTGGTATAAAAACTCCCCTCCATATATGAGTGAGTAGCCTGCCGGTGAGCTAGGTCACTCATTTGCGGTTTCAGCTACAGTTACTTTGTAATGGTAGTTGCTACTGTTTGTCCTAGTCTTATTTCATCAACATAGTGTTTTTGGTAGGCTTAGTTCAAATAATTAAGCTCACTGCAACCTTTACCTAGTTAGAAATAATATACGAGTAGTTAGCAATCATTATGATACCCAATATTGTTTGGGTTAATAATTATGCTTGGTTCGTTATGCACTATAAATATTTTCTATTGTTACCCTAGCTATTAAATAATTATGCTTAGTTCAAAACACTTACGACAGTTATTGTTTTAGATACTTATATAGGAATTTTAGAAACATAGGATAGTTGATACTGTTTTAAATAATTTGCAAACGTAGTTGATACTATTTTGAAAACTTAGGATGGTTTTCACTATCTGAAATATTTAGGATAGTTGCTATTGTGTTTTCAATACCAATGACACTTGGTGCTATTTTAAATACTTAGGATAGTTGCTGCTCATTAATTTGATATAAGGTTGACACTCATTTTGTAAAGTTAGTCCATATTCTCATGGTTTAGTAAATAAAGTATGATTATTGTCTTTAGCTTTTGTAGGCAAACATGTAGCGTCCCGAGGGAGAGGAAATATATAATCAAGTAGAGTACGGTCCATTCGATAAGCTTCAATAAGACTTTCACCTGGTTTTCGTTTGAAATTATAGATCATGTGCCTCGCTCCATAAGAATTCTTGTTTGGGTAAAAATGAGTCAAGAATGCACTAGATAAAAAAATTCGAGTGTCAAAAGTACCTGCGGGATGAGTTAATAGCCAAGATTTTGCTTTGGTGGCAATGTGAAAAAAGCTTAAGTATCATCTCATCATAAGTAAAAACATGTAATTTAAAATCATCTAATGCAAAAAGTGTTTAATATAGAAATCATTTATGTCATTTTATCAATGCAAAAAGAGTTTAATTGAACATTATTGTCAGAAGTGGCGACACTATCCAAAGCAACCATAGTCTGCACGTGGAATGTTTTTCCTCCACACTTACTCTTATCGTTGACAACCCAACGAAATTAAGCATCACTCTAAGACAATTATTCTTCTGGCACTTTACGCGTGTCATATGGACATGCATGGTCGACATGCTTGTTTGTTTGTTTGTTTATGTAATTGTGTGCATGAAATCACGTTCTTTCTTCTGAGATGCGGGTTTACGTACAGAAGCAATAGATCTTAGTTTGTTCTTTGCATAAGCTTCTGTCTTCTCTCAAGTTTCGCACTGCACAGATAGGTACGTCTCTGTCTGTAAGTGAGGTGAAAGGTGTTGGCCGGCTATGCCATGTTGAATGGTGTTAATTGATCACAGATGACCAGGTGTGTATACACGAAGACCACATAACAATAATTTATATTAACTTATCAATGCAAAAGGAGTTTAATACTGCAATAATTCATATAAATTTACAATGAAAAATATAGTTAAACTCAATATTCTTATTACAAGTGGAAGCAATATCAAAAGCAAATATAGTGTGCATGTAGAATGCTTTTGCTCCACCCATGCTCTTATCCTAGCTACGCAACCTCAGAAAAGCATCACTCTTAGGCAATTATTTTCCGGGGGCTTTATGCGAGTTATATGGTCATGCTTGTTAGTTTGCTTCTGTGATCACACGTATGATATCATGTTCTTTCGCATCAGACGCAGATTCACGTACGGAAGAAACCGACCTCTCTTTGTTTGTTGCATTAGGTGTCCGTCTTTTCTCAAGCAGCTGCACAGATATGTACGAGTCTATCAGTAAGTGATGTACAATAAGATTTCACTGAAATTTGTCCCTCTACTATATCTCTTAAAAGAATTATATGTATGCAATGTGCACAATTCTTATTTTTGCATTTGAAATCCTACAAAACAAAGAAGGTAATGCAAATCCATAGGTGAAACATCCACTATAACCTTTTAGAAAAATAACGAGTAGCACCGCATTTTATGGAGAGATATGTGGGACTGATAGACATGGAAAATCACAGTTGTCTTTATTGGCGACAAGTGGCGGAGAAATTTCGTGTTTTAACCTTTTTCTCAAACCTATTCGAGATCTGACCCTAGTTTAAATTTTTTTCGGGATCTGACCCTTTTGCTACCACCAAGGTCCCTGGCGGTAGGGTATAACAGCCTACCGCCAAGGTCCCTGACGGTAGGGTTGCATGCCCTACTGCAAAATCCTGCTAAGTATTGAACACAGTGCGTGCTCGTGCCTACCGCCAAGCACCTTGGCAGTAGGGTTGTACAGGCTACCGCCAATCTGTTTGGCGGTAGGGATGTTTCCTACCGCCAAGGTCCCTGGCGGTAGGCTGTTACACCCTACCGCCATAGACCTTGGCGGTAGTAAAAGGGTCAGATCTCAAAAAAAATTCAAACTAGGGTCAGATCTTGAATAGGTTTCAGAAAAAGGGTCAAAACACGAAAAATTGGCCCAAGTGGCATAACACATATCCAATTGCGGGCGGCCACTGCTGCCTGTGAGCTATGTCACTCCTTTAGGGTTTCAGCTATGCTTAGCTCGTAATGATAGTTGCTACCTGGGTCTAGTTTTACTTCATCAACATAGTGTTTCTAGATAGGTTTAGTTAAAATATATAAGCTCGATGCAACTTTTACCTAATTAAAATAAGCTGGCGATGCAGAAGCCTCCGCCGTGGAAGTAGACGATGTTGGAGCTGATCGCCGGCTCCTCTTCTTCTTCCTCTAGCTTCCTTTCAAAGCTGACGGAAGAACAAAGAACATAGATATTTGGTGGCCGCTGTATCACACAGCCGACGATTTTCTCTTCTCTATATTCTCTCTTGAAAGCAAATATGCGTACAAGTGCTTAAGTAGACTCACGCCCACGCAGCCGGGCCCCACTAACTGCATGCACGCACCCACTCACACCACTAACTAATGACCTGATCTTCTCCTAGAATCACTCTAGAAACCACACGACCCGGCCACTCATGCAGCAGCAGCTAACAACCTCGGACATGCATACACAGCAGCCTCTCGCCACCGTTTGGCATCTCGCCATGCGCCATATCTCACGGCGCCTCGCATCTCACCTCCTGTATGTTCTCCGAGGCTCCACCTGCTACAACTACCTATATGCATGGACAAGCAAACTAATATGCAGATACATGTGACTGAAGATTAAGAAAGCTAACAATCACCCCCCTAATCTTGATTCCCAATTCTTCATGGAGCGTCAAAGGAGAGCTGGCTCGTCATCGACGTACTATCCCAGCAGCGCCTTCTCCTCCTCCTTCTTCTTCTCAGGACACTCCCAAGCGAAGTGACCAAGTTTGCGGTAATTGTAACACTGTACCTCACTTTTGTCCCTGCGCCCTCCACCGCGTCCACGGCCACGACCACGTCCTCGCGACGAGTTGTGTCCTCTCGCCAAGAAAAGTTGCTCCTCTTCACGTCCTGTCGACCGTTCCTTGACAAGCTCCTCATGCGCCTTGAGTGAACCAATGGCCTCCTCCATGGCCATCTTGTTGGTGTCGCCGAACAACGCAATGGAGGACGCAACGTGGATGAACTTGTTGGAGACGGCTTGGAGCAGCTTCTTCACGACGTACTTCTCTACCATCGCATCACCAAGCTCACGGATGCGCCCCACGAGCGTCGTGAATCTCGCCGCGAAATCATCCACGGACTCCGCATCACCCATCTTGAGGCCATCAAATTCCGAGCGCAAGGATTGAACCCTCGCCTCTCGGACGCGCTCGACGCCCACATGCATGGAGCATAGCGCCGCCCACACATCGGCTGCGGTCTCCTTCTCCGCAACTCGCAGCAGCGTCGAGTCGTCGATGGACTGGGAGATGATCGTCATGGCCATCTCCTCCTTGCCCTTGTCGACCTCCGATGAGGCCTCGCGATCAACGGCACCCCACGCGCCGTTGGCGCGCAAGAGGTACTTCATTCTCATCACCCACGCCGCGTAGTTCGTCCTCGTGAGCAGAGGAAATGGGAGCTTCCCCGCTGCCGCCGTCGCCGCCGCCGTCGCGGCCACCGGCATGGCCGCCGAGTCTCTCGGCACCATGGCTCCACTCGCTGAAGAGTCACGCGGCATCGTCTTCGTCATCACCTAGCGCTGATACCAAATGTTGGAGCTGATCACCAGCTCCTCTTCTTCTTCCTCTAGCTTCCTCTCAAAGCTCACGGAAGAACAAAGAACACAGATATTTGGTGGCCGCTGTATCACACAGCCGACGATTTTCTCTTCTTTATATTCTCTCTTGAAAGCAAATATGCGTACAAGTGCTTAAGTAGACTCACGCCCACGCAGCCGGGCCACACACTCGCCCACTAACTGCATGCACGCACCCACTCACACCACTAACTAATGACCTGATCTTCTCCTAGAATCACTCTAGGAACCACACGACCCGGCCACTCATGCAACAGCAGTTAACAACCTCGGACATGCATACACAGCAGCCTCTCGCCACCGTTTGGCATCTCGCCATGCGCCATATCTCACGGCGCCTCGCATCTCACCTCCTGCATGTTCTCCGAGGCTCCACCTGATACAACTACCTATATGCATCGACAAGCAAACTAATATGCAGATACATGTGACTGAAGATTAACAAAGCTAACAGACGAGCACCGGGAGCTTCGGATGATTCTTTTCTGTGCGGCCGGCGGTGGTTGGCCTGTACATCCGAAGGCGGAGGCCGTGGCCGGCGTCGTACACGGTGTCTTTCCACTAGACGGGCAGGTCGGAGACTCGGAGGGGACGTGTCTCAGCATCGGCAAGTGAGAGTAGTCCAGGCTGCGCCTCACGGTGCCGTCGCTCACACTACTAGGAAAACAGTTTTTAACGATGACAAATGTGGTCGTGAAAGATTGAATTGTGGTTGTTAAAGGTCATTAATGACCACAATCTGCTGGTCGTTGTAGGCTCCCTCGTTAAAAGTATAACGACCACATACCTTTTGTGGTCGTTATTCTTCTAACGACGGAATGGTGTGTGGTCGTCAATCCCAAGGTAATAACGACCATAATTGTAGTATTAACAACCACTTTTGTCATCGTTAATAATACTATTACCAACCACGCTCTCTTCACAATTTGATATTCTTCAGAACAACCTACATATAGTATAACTTTTCGTTCAACAATCACTTTATGTAGCATCCAACATTTGAATATTAACATCCACATTAATATAGAAACAAAAGAACCTGAATTGAAAAGATCATAGCCACTTTTATTAATAGACATACCAATATTCCGACATACAATTCTGGAATTAAAATATCATTTAAGAAATGGAGTCAAAATCATTCCTTATATAACCAATGTACTTGATAATATCTATCTGGAAAATGAGACAACTAGAAAAGAAAATATTATTAATCTTCACTTGAGGAACACCACCATTGTTTGAATGGATATCATTCTTCATCAGCTATCCCTCCTGTTGCTTCTATATATTATGGTGGACCATCAGTCCTACAAAATGTTGAGTAGTTTATGAAAGTCAGTCTTCTAAATAAATTGACACAAAATATAATAGTATAATGAATGTATGAACTTCATCATATCATTTCCCATGTCACCGTCATTGCTGGCATCAACTTCATCATTCATAGTTGCAATATGTTATGAGTGACTAGAAGACAATAAAGCGTAGAAACAATTATTGGTAAAATACATGATTCTTAGAAACGCACTTTTGGAATCATCTGCATCCCATTTTGTACTAAACAAGATTGGTGTATTTGTTGGCGCATCATTTCCATCTATGAAAAAAAGCAACCACATTATATCATCCCGTAGAAGATACTTGAATAATATTTTTATGTTTATGTAGTACCTTTTGTAGCTATCTTGTACTTCTTCCCGGGTTCCTCATATTGCTTATGAGGCCTGTGAGTAACCCTTTTCCTGCTGAAATCCGCTAATTTACTTGATTGCTCTGGCAAGGTCCACCTAGCAATACCTTGTATCAGTCCAGACTTGTTCAACTGTGAGTAGAAAGCATCTTTCCGGAGCTAATGCTGTCAAGTTTCCATACGTGTGATGACTCATTGTGATAACCTATACAGATATAGTTAGAAGTGTGCACAAAGGCTATACAAAGTACAATTAAATTAACTAAGTGAATGTTGATGTACTGAAAATGAATAATTGAATGCTAAATCAAATAAAGTACGTACAGAAGTACTTGTGTCACTGTTTATTGATAAGGTAAAAACTAAAACATGAAGCAAATCGATTACTACAGATTAAGACTTGCATTAACTAGTGGCATCATGTTGTTAGTACGATGAGTCAGTCCTTGTGAATTACAACAACCAAAAATTGTTGGCACCTATGTATATATGGCCAAAAAAAGGGTGCGGCACTGTTAATGTATTCCTTCTAATGAGCCACTTGATCAGGTGCTGTTAGCTCATACCCTCGTAGAGCTCAGGTTATATGCTTCCCGTAATCTTGCATGTGACCCTGTTGCATGGAGAACCAAATTAATGTATTAAGGAAACAGAACAAGTATGCTTCCCGTAATCAGCTCAGGTTGTTCTGAATATTTTATTGCCACAATTTAGCAATATGACATCTCACAGTTAACTTATATTTATCGCTGCACATGATGAATCATTCAGATTGACAAAGCAGATAGCATTAGTAGTCATCAAAATGCAAGCATCTACAGTTTTTCAGACTGACTAAACACACAACAACACTGCAGCTTGCTGCTGCAACCTTTTGATATATTCCTTGATAGTCTCCCTAACATAGTAATAATTAAATTCATTAGCAGATGGACTTATGAAGTTTCAGATTACGCGGCTGCACTCAAGGTATTATCTTCTTAATAATCTCCTGTGACGACTGTACGCTTACCTCTGAAAGAAAAAAGAAAAGAAAAAATAGACTCGCTAATGTCTCAGATCTCAAGCTAACCTCACCTGCGCCACCATCGATTTGCCGCCCTCCCATGTGCGCCCGTCGATTCATGGTCTCGCCCGCGCCTCCATCGCCCCTCACCATCGGTGTCTCTGGTTCTTTGAAAGGAAGATGCAGGTTGGCGGCTCAGAGGTAAGTAGAAATCTGCTAATTTTACTGGCCAGCGACGAAGGGGATGAACACAAGAGCACCAAGATGTCGAACCTGGTCGATTCCATTGCAGTAAGCTGGATGGATCTAATTTCTTTGGTCCGTTGCGGCTGTTGGCCTGTTGCGGCTGCCTCGTCGACCCGAGCCGCAAGTGCAGGCTTGAAGGCGCCTTCCACGCCGCCAATGCGGCGATGAATGCCATGTATCCTCGGCCACAAGACAGGGAACTTCCAGATGTGAGGTCGATGAAGAGGAAAATCAAAATAAACAGAAAATTTGGGACAAACCTTCTATGAACTTAGGGAGAGGATCTTGTATGTTGCTACGATGTTCCTCTGCTAGGCTGCCTCCAAGGCGAGATCAGGGTCACACTCCATGCCTACGATCTATGGGATGGGGTTGCGCCGCCTTGGTTCTCATGGACACGAGTCCTGGATAAGGAATAAACCTAACTTGTAGATTGACATATATCCTTCTTTCCCGAGATAAAAGATATAATCGTTAATTACTCCAAAAATAAGGTTACTAATCAACAACGACCACTGGGATACGTTAAAAATAATAACGGGCAGATCGCTGGTCGTCGTGAAGGTTGAGCAGGCCAAAGTTGGACGTGTGGCTAGCCCATTGTACTGCTAACGACCAAGCATTATCTTTTGATGGTCGTTGATGGCCTAATTTTTAGTAGTGTCAGGAGCTGCACGATGTCCATGCAGTCCTCCACCACATGCGGCTGCGGCGCCGGTGCCAAACCCGAGACAGCCGACGCCGGCGAGGACGGTATAGTCGACATTGTGGTACGTTTGCATTTGCGTGACTACACGGTGGTCCTTCCTATACAAGCTACACGTAATTACCGGCCGGGCACAAGCACATGTGCTCTGTTTAGTCACCCAAGGAACTCATAAACACAAATAACTTGGCACATCAGTGCACGTCTGGTACCTCGTTGCCTGTGTATATGTCTTTTTTTCGAGAGTACATGAATGGCGTACCACATGTTATAGAAGGCAGCAAAATATTTATAAAAAAGGTTTACAGATTTTATAAAAAAGTCCATCGGAATAAAGTTCATCAACTTTTTGAAAAAGATCACAAATTTGGGAGAAGTTCATTGACTTTGAAAAAAGTTCATTGATTTAGAAAAAAGTTCATAAATTTTCAAAAAAATTCATCAATGTTGAAAAAAATCATTGGTTTTAAAAGAATGCGGCCGCGTCACTTCCGCTCCCCACGGCCACTCCCGCCTGGTCAAGCCAAAGAAGGAGCCGGCGGCGACTGTCGTGGTGAAGCAGGAGCACGAGGCTATGGCCGCCGACCTCGAGAGCGGCCTCGCCTGGTCACGGCAGGACTACGTGGCGCAGGAAATGGAGCGCCAGCACCGCGCCCTGGAAGAAATCACCGCACGGCGCCGCGACAGCGATGAGGGTGGCATCGTCGTGCTCTCTGACAACGACGAGGAGGTCACTGCGCCGAGCCAGGCGGTCCGTAACGGCGATCCATGGCAGGGCTGCAGCCAGAACGCCCCGAAGGACGGAGCACCGAGCAACGGCGGCGGCGACGACGACAACGGTGGCGACAACTACACCGCCTTCTACAAACTCCTCGGCATGGAATAGGCCACTAGTAGAAAAGGGGGCAGCGGTCCAGGCCGGGTCAGCCCATTAGTCCCGGTTCAGTCTAGAACCGGGACAGATGGGGGCATTGGACCCGGTTCGTGAGCCCAGGGGGGCGGCCGGGCCACGTGGGCCATTGGTCCCGGTTCGTCAGGACCTTTTGGTCCCGGTTGGTGGGACGAACCGGGACCAATGGGCCTGGCTCCTGGCCCACCACCATTGGTCCCGGTTGGTGGCATGAGCCGGGACCAAAGGGGTGCCTTTAGTCCCGGTTCACGCCACGAACCGGGACCAATGAGGTGCCTATATATACCCTCGCCTGCGAGCAGAGCAATCCGGTGCTCTGTTTTTCTGGGCCGGCGAGGGAAGGGGTTTGTGGTGCTCTAGCTCACCTCCTATGCACATGAGGTGTTCGATGAAATGCCCGAGCCACACTAGTTAAGCTTTCTCCTCTCGAAGCTCGACCTCAAAGCTCCATTTTCCTCGAGATTTGTCTAGATTTAGCGGTCCGTCGCGCCCCACCCCCGTCTTCACCGCCGTCGATCACCCTCTCCGATCTCATCACCGACACTACCGTGGTGAGCCTCTTGTTCTTATCTTCTTTCTGAAAGGAAAAATATTCTTACTTGTATGTTTAGATAGATACTTGTATCATTTTCTTACTTTTATTATTGCATCTTATATAGTGCGATGGTTTTGGTATCCGCCCCCGTCGGCCCTCGTCCTGTCTATGATTCGGATGTGGTATATATATTAATCTTTATAACTATTGGTTTATTTATTGTTTATGAAAATTATGCGGACCAACGTGACATATATTTTATTTATCTAGGATGTATGTGAACCGGAAATTCCAACCGACCCTATTGTCGAGAAGTTAAATTTAGTTGAAGAAGAAAACAATTTCTTGAAGGAAAAAATAAAAAAAATTGAGGAGGAGAAGATGATATTGGAGTTGCATGTTGCGGATGTCGTCGATGATCACAAGATCAAGATGGATGCAATGCGCTTGAAGATTAGAAAGATTAGAAAATATGCCATTCATACCGAGGCTTGGTATCATTATGTCGTTGGATCAATTGTTACCTTGGTTGCGATTATGATCGCCTTTGTTTTCGCATTAAAATGTTTTACATAGTTTCAATGTATGGTTTAATTAATTAGATGCTCTGGAGAGCTATATGTTGTTAGACGAGAACTATGTATGTACTTTGCTTTTAATGTGATGATGAACTTCTATTAATTTGGACACTTAATTATATATAATGCACGCAGATGAACCGGCAATGGATGTACGGTGACAGACACACCTCCGAGTACATTAAGGGCGTGCATGAGTTTCTCGATGCGGCTGAGGCAAACAAGTAGAATGGTTTTATGTGTTGTCCATGCCCTGATTGTGGGAATACGAAGTCTTACTCTGACCGGAAAATCCTTCACACCCACCTCCTTTACAAGGGTTTCATGCCACACTATAATGTTTGGACGAGGCACGGAGAAATAGGGGTTATGATGGAAGACGACGAAGAAGAAGAGTACGATGACAACTACGCCCCCCCTGAATACCGTGATGCTGCAACGGGGGGAGCTGGTGAAGATCAAGAGGAACAAAACGATGTGCCCAATAATGCTGCAATGGGTGAAGTTGCTGAAGATCAAGAGGAACCAGACGATGTGCCCGATGATGATGATCTCCGCCGGGTCATTGTCGATGCAAGGACGCAATGCGAAAGTCAAAAGGAGAAGCTAAAGTTTGATCGCATGTTAGAGGATCACAAAAAAGGGTTGTACCCCAATTGCGAAGATGGCAACACAAAGCTCGGTACCGTACTGGAATTGCTGCAGTGGAAGGCAGAGAATGCTGTGCCTGACAAAGGATTTGAGAAGCTACTGAAAATATTGAAGAAGAAGCTTCCAAAGGATAATGAATTGCCCGACAGTACATACGCAGCAAAGAAGGTCGTATGCCCTCTAGGATTGGAGGTGGAGAAGATACATGCATGCCCTACTGACTGCATCCTATACCGTGGTGCATACAAGGATCTGAACGCATGCCCGGTATGCGGTGCATTGCGGTATAAGATCAGACGAGATGACCCTGGTGATGTTCACGGCGAGCCCCACAGGAAGAGGGTTCCTGCGAAGGTGATGTGGTATGCTCCTATAATACCATGGTTGAAACGTCTGTTCAGAAACGGGAAGCATGCCAATTCGATGCGATGGCACAGTGAGGACCGTAAGAAAGACGGGAAGTTGAGAGCACCCGCTGACGGGTCGCAGTGGAGAAAAATCGTGAGAAAGTATTGGGATGAGTTTGCAAAGGACCCAAGGAACGTATGGTTTGCTTTAAGCGCGGATGGCATTAATCCTTTCGAGGAGCAGAGCAGCAATCACAGCACCTGGCCCGTGACTCTATGTATGTATAACCTTCCTCCTTGGATGTGCATGAAGAGGAAGTTCATTATGATGCCAGTTCTCATCCAAGGCCCTAAGCAACCCGGCAACGACATTGATGTGTACCTAAGGCCATTAGTTGAAGAACTTTTACAGCTGTGGAATGGAAACGGTGTACGTACGTGGGATGAGCACAGACAAGAGGAATTTAACCTAAAGGCGTTGCTGTTCGTGACCATCAACGATTGGCCCGCTCTCAGTAACCTTTCAGGACAGACAAACAAAGGATATCACGCATGCACACATTGTTTAGATGACACTGAAAGTATATACCTGGACAAATGCAGGAAGAATGTGTACCTGGGCCATCGTCGATTTCTTCCGACCAACTATCAATGTCGAAAAAAAGGCAAGCATTTCAAAGGCGAGGCAGATCACCGGAAGAAGCCCGCCATGCATACCGGTGATCACGTACTTGCTATGGTCAATGATTTACACGTAATCTTTGGAAAGGGTCCCGGCGCACTAGCTGTTCCGAATGACGCTGAGGGACACGCACCCATGTGGAAGAAGAAATCTATATTTTGGGACCTACCCTACTGGAAAGACCTAGAGGTCCGCTCTTCAATCGACGTGATGCACGTGACGAAGAACCTTTGCGTGAACCTGCTAGGCTTCTTGGGCGTGTATGGAATGACAAAAGATACACCTGAGGCACGGTTGGACCTGCAACGTTTGCACGAAAAAGACGGCATGCCTCCGAAGCAGTATGAAGGTTCTGCCAGCTACGCTCTTACGAAAGAAGAGAAAGAAATCTTCTTTGAATGCCTGCTCAGTATGAAGGTCCCGACTGGCTTCTCGTCGAATATAAAGGGAATAATAAATATCCCAAAGAAAAAGTTCCAGAACCTAAAGTCTCATGACTACCACGTGATTATGACGCAACTGCTTCCGGTTGCATTGAGGGGGCTACCGGAAAACATCCGATTAGCCATTGTGAAGCTATGTGCATTCCTCAATGCAATCTCTCAGAAGGTGATCGATCCAGAAATGGTACCAAGGCTAAGGAGTGATGTGGCGCAATGTCTTGTTAGTTTCGAGCTGGTGTTCCCACCATCCTTCTTCAATATCATGACGCATGTCCTAGTTCATCTAGTCGACGAGATTGTCATTCTGGGACCCGTATTTCTACACAATATGTTCCCCTTTGAGAGGTTCATGGGAGTCCTAAAGAAATATGTCCGTAACCGCGCTAGGCCAGAAGGAAGCATCTCCATGGGCCATCAAACAGAGGATGTCATTGGGTTTTGTGTTGACTTCATTCCTGGCCTTAAGAAGATAGGTCTCCCTAAATCGCGGTATGAGGGGAGACTGACTGGAAAAGGCACGCTAGGAGCGGACTCAATAATATGCAGGGACGGGTATTCTTGGTCTCAAGCACACTACACAGTTCTACAGAACTCTACCTTGATGACCCCGTATGTCGATGGACACAAGAACAGTCTGCGCTCCAAACACCCGGAGCAGTGCGACGACTGGATTACATGTGAACACATTAGGACTTTCAGCAGTTGGTTGGAAGCACGTCTCAGAGGTGACACCACTGTTTGTGATGAGTTGTACTTGTTGTCCAGGGGACCATCTTTGACTGTATTGATTTACAAAGGATACGAGATAAATGAGAGTACATTTTACACGATTGACCAAGATCAAAAGAGCACCAACCAAAACAGCGGTGTCCGCTTTGATGCAACAACCGAGAAGGGAAAGGACACATATTATGGTTACATAGTGGACATATGGGAACTTGACTACGGACAAGATTTTAAGGTCCCTTTGTTTAAGTGCAAATGGGTCAATCTGTCAGGAGGCGGGGTACATGTAGACCCACAGTACGGAATGACAACAGTCGATCTGAAAAATCTTGGGTACACTAACGAACCGTTCGTCCTAGCCAATGATGTGGCACAGGTTATATATGTGAAGGACATGTCTACCAGACCGAGAAAAAGAAAAGATAAGGAAACGAATACATCATACGATGAGCCAAAGCGCCACATAGTTCTTTCGGGAAAAAGGGACATCCTGGGAGTGGAGGGCAAGACCGACATGTCTGAAGATTATGAAAGGTTTCATGAAATTCCTCCCTTCAATGTCAAGGTTGACCCAAGCATCCTGATAAACGATGAAGGTTATCCATGGTTACGACGCAATAAGCAAATGACACAAGCGAACAAAAAGTGAAGACTTTCTCCCACAACTATTATGATGATACCATGCCAAATTTGTAACAGACGAGTATGCTATGCCAACTTTTTCAGAGTTCATTTGAAAACTATGAATTTAGGTCGAATTTTCTCTATAGGTGCATCTATGTTCATTTTTTTAGTAAAGTTAATCACAAACTTGTGATTCACACAAATTTCAAAGAATTCAAAATTTAACTATTCAAATTTGAAAACTAATGGCACTAACAGAAAGTTTATATTTTTCTAAAACTAATGGCACTAACAGAAAGTTTATAATTTTGCTGACCTAAAAGCAAAAAGAATTAAAAAATAAAGCAAGAAACAAAATAAAATAAATAAAGCAACAAAGAAAACAAAAAAACTAAAAAAGTGTTTTCAAATTTGAAAACTAATGGCACTAACAGAAAGTTTACAATTTTTCTAAAACTAAAAGCTAAAAGAATTAAAGAATAAAGCAAGAAACAAAAGAAAATAAATAATGCAGAAAATAAAACAAAAAAACTGGAAAAAAAATTAAATATAGCAACAATAAGTATTTAATTCTAAGTAGAAACAAAAAAACAAAAAAACAAAAAAAGTGCCACCTACTGGGCCCCACGGCCTGAATACGACTAGAAACCCTACCATGGGCTAGGATTCAAGCCCGCGGGAGGCCTAGTAGGCCCACAGGCACAGATTGCAGTGTTAGGCCCGAAAAGCCGGCTTTAGAGAGGAGCTCGAGAGGGATGGCGCACCGCACCTTATAAACAGGTGCGCCTCCCTCTCAACTAGCGAGGTGGGACTAAATATTTGGGTTCGGGGCAGTACAGGCCTTTGGTCCCGGTTGTTGGCACCAACCGGGGCTAAAGGGGGGCATTAGTCCCGGTTGGTGGCACCAACCGGGACGAAAGGGGGGCATTGGTCCCGGTTGGTGCCATGAACCGGGACCAAAGCCTTTTCTATATAAGCAAACACTTAGCAGTTTTCGACCAAATCACGCACTTCTCCCCCGACGCCCCCTGCTCCTCCTCGTCGCCGTAACCGCCCGACGCCCCTGCTCCTCCTCGTCGCCGTCGCCGCCCGACGCCATCAGGCTGCTCGCCTTCGCCGTTGCTGCCGCCACCGACGCCGTCAGGCTGATCGCCTTCGCCGTCGCCGCCGCCCCCTGTGAGCGCACAACCCCCTCCCGTCCCGCGCCCCTGCGCCCCTCTCCTGCGCGGCCGCCGCGCCGCCGCCCCTGCCCTGCGCGGCTGCCATGCGCCGCCCATGCCCTGCGCTGGCGCCGCGCGCCGCCCAGCCGCCCCTGCCCTGCCCCGCCGGTGCCACCGCTGCCGCCATGCCCCTCTGCCCCGCCGGCGCCAACAATTTTTTTATTAGTTTATTTTTTTTCATATATATATATAATGTATGTGTATGTATGTGGCTATATGTTTCTGTTCATATGTTGCAATATGTTTTTTTTTATTAGTTTATTTTTTTGTTCATATGTGATGTATATGTGTATGTGGCTATAATGTATATGTGTATGTGATGTATGTGGCTAGAATTTGCTAAATATATATGTTAAAAATGTTTTTTTTGTTCATAGAAAGTTTTTTGTTCATATATAGAAAGTTACAATTTTAGAAAAGTTTTATATATGCAAAAGTTACAATTTTAGAAAAAGAAGGATAGGAAAGAAGAAAATAAGAAGAGGAAAGAAAGAAGAAGAGGAGAGGAAAAGAAGAGGAGAAATAAATAAGAAGAAGAAAAAAGAAGAAAAAGAAGAGGAGAAGAAGAAAGGAATAGTGGAGAAGAAGAGAAAATCTCTTCTTCTCCACTGTTCCTTTCTTCTTCTCCTCTTTTTTTTCTTCTTTTTTTTCTTCGATCTTCTCCTCTTTTTCTTCTTCTTCTTTCTTCTTCTTCTTCTTCTTCTTCTTCTTCTTCTTCTTAATTTTTATCGGGAATGAGGTGTCGAGGATCGCCGAGGGGTCGAGGGTCGGGAACTAGGGTCGATCTCGTTACTAGGCAACCTCCCGACCCCTCGGTGATCCTCTCGAACATGAGAGGACGAAGAGGATAAAAAAAGAAGAGGAAGAAGAAAAAAAAGAGGAGAAGAAAGAATAGAGGAGTTCTTCTCCTCTATTCTTTCTTCTCCTCTTTTTTTCTTCTTCTTCCTCTTTTTTTATCGGGAACGAGGGTCGTTGAGGGACATAGATGTAGTGTCGTCGTTGTCGATATACCCCCTCTCCATAGCTTGAACACGTGGGGGGGGGGTCGATATTACCCCCTCCTTGAAGCGTTCTCGAGGCCACCCCAAACCCTTGAAGCGTTGTCGAGGCCACCCCAAACCCTAGAGAAGCAGCGTCGAGGCCACTAATTAATATATATGATTCCTTACTATGATTAGCTAGCTATTTCTACGTTTGCCACTAATATATCCATTTGTCATGTTTGAATAATAATTGCCATGTTGTAAATATTTGTAGAAACTATGGACACCGCCCGAGACGAAGCAAACGAAGCGATGTTGAGGGACATAATCGCACAAGGAAGTGATGCCGTCTCGTTGTATCTCAACGACACCGATGGTCTGGAAGGAGAGGGTGAAGAAGCTGGCTCTGGTGACCTAATGCCGGTGCAAGAAGAAGAACGTGAGGACGGCTCCGGTGACCCAATGCCGGTGCAAGAAGGAGACCGTGATGACGGCTCCGGTGACCGAACCGAGTCCGGCCAGGTATATATATTAGTTAAGCCTGTGCTGACTAGCTAATTGATGCATTCATTGTTTTGGTATGTACACATATTAATTAAGTCTTTGCTCTTTTTTCTAGCCCTCCGGATCGAGCACAACTGAGGTAAAGAGACGAGGCCCGAAGAAAAAGTTGAGCTCAGATGAAAGGTTTGAGATCATAGCAATCGCGCCCGACGGCCAACCTATTGAACCCATCCGAACAAAGAAGGCATTTGTTGCTCAGTGCGGGGTTCTGGTTAGGGACAAGATCCCGATCAGCATCCAGCAATGGTTCAAGCCGGCTACAGAAGACCCTGAGGTGTCTTACGTCAATGATATGCAGAAAAATGATCTTTGGACTGAGCTGAAGACAAATTTCGCCCTACCGCCAGAGGATGATCCAGAGAAGCTAGTTAAAGAGCAATTAATCAAGTCTTTTGCTCTTAAGAGGATGGCAGACCTATTCAGGAGGTGGAAGAATGACCTGAATAGGTTTGTCGAGAAAAAAGAGACACCAGAATTCAAGGGCATATATGAGAAGATCAGAGATGACTGGCCTGCATTTGTGGCCTACAAGACATCGGAAAAGAGTAAGAAGATGTCGGCGACAAACAAGAAAAATGCTGCGAAGAAGAAGCTTCACCATCGCACGGGGTCAGATGGCTACCTCGTAGCCCGGCCTAAGTGGGCCAAGGCTGAGAATGATCTGGTTGAAAAAGGGATCGAACCAGAGACAATGGGCTGGCCAGACCGTTGCCGGACTTGGTTCTACGGGGCTGGCGGAACCTTGGACCCTGTAACAGGGAAGTGCATTTGGACGGATGAGCAACTTGACATACCCTTGAAGAAGCTTCGGTACTATATCGCTGCAGCGCAGAAAGGGACGTTCCTTCCAGACAGAGAGAACGACGAGCTCACAAAGGCCCTCGGAAATCCTGAGCACCCTGGACGGACACGAGGCACGCCAGGCTCCATTCCGTGGAAGGCTGGGTTTCCTGACGCAGACGGTTACAAAAGCCACGAGTGGAGGAAAAAAGTGCAGAAGACCGAACTCCAGGCGCTGCACGCAAGGGTACAAGCGATAGAGGAACGAGAAGCAAATCGCAGCAAACGACTTGCCGAAGCTTCCCCTGAAGCTACCCCGCCATCTCAGTGGAGAAGCAGCGTGGCTTCCACCGAGCTGCTTCAGCCGCAACTTGTCTTGACGGCTCCTGCCAGCTATCCCGTGGATGCTATCACGGAGGCTCAAAATTGCCACCTTATGACGCAATGGATTAATATGAAGGTCAAGGCGGCCGTTGGCTCTGTTTTTCCTAATGAACCCGGCGCAACTTTTCACTGCCGGCCGATTCCAGAAGGATATGCTAAGGTGATGGTGGATGAAATAACGGAGGGATTTGAGGACCTCCAGCTTGACCACCCTACCGGAGAAGGGGAGACTCGGCTGGGTTCTTCTCTGAGGACTCCATGCCTATGGCGGAAGGAGCTCATCAACCTTCCGAACTGGACGGCTCCGCCTCCTCCTCCTCCTCCGGCGAGTCAGGGCACTCCGCCTCCTCCACCGCCTCCTCCTCCGGCGAGTGACGATTAGGGCCCTCGGCTGGCTCCTTCTCCGGTGCGTGGCGGCACTCCGCCTCCTTCTCCGCCTGCGCCGGCGCGCCCGAGCAGCCAGCCTCCTCCTTCTCCGCCTCGTTAGCAAGGGCGGAAGAGACCCGCCGCCGCTCCGGCAGCTACTCCGGCGCGTCGTAGTCCTTCTCCTCCGCCTCGTAAGCAAGTAAAGAAGACGTCCACTCCGTCTGTTCGGCCGGCATCTAGCAGTACAGCCAGAGGCGGGAGGACATACAGATTCGGTCCTTCTCTGAAGACTCCAAAGAAGTTACCATACGAGAGGACCCCAGAGGAGAACGCGAGGATCGCGCGAACCGAGGTGGATGACTGGTTTCAAGGGTTGAAAGCAAAGAGACATCCACCTCCGGAGGAGAAGGTAGATCCGGTGAAAGTGAAGCGCACTCTGGCTGCCCTGGCAAAACCACCCAAGTCTCCGCCGAAAGGCAACTATGAGCGCATTATTGCAAAGACATGGGCCGAAGCAGAGCGGTCGGGAAGTACAGTCAGTGATCAAAGGCTGAAAGAACGACGAGCAGCTGGGAAACAAATTGCCCAGCTCGGTGAACAAGCGAAGCAATCGTGCCCCCCGCTCAAGGTGCCTAGCATCGATCCGAGGATGGTGCCCGGTTATAGCAATCTTGACGATTACCTGCCCGACGAAGTACATTATGATCCCATGGATGTGCAGATACACAGATACGAGTACGGGAAGCCTCTCGTCAAAGATGAAAAATCTCTATCAATGATGATGCGAAGATTGCATGATTGGTACTTGAAAATCTGCAGAGAGTCTGGGGGGGAGGAGTACTTTGTATGCGAGAGTTAAACCAGAGCATGACCTCTTTGGAATTGAACTGTTGCCTATTCCATTTGAGGAGTTCTATCAATTTTTCAATCAATTGGCCCTTGATAAAACAACGGTCACCTGCTACTGTCTGTAAGTACTACTACTTCTATCATTAAGTCTCTCTATATAGCTCAGCTCTTTCATTGCATGTATTTATAATTATCCTCACTATATTATGCAGATTGAAGATCGCCGAATTGAAGAAAAGACAAATCGGTGATATTGGGTTCGTTAACACATATCTCATAGATGCAACTGAGGTTGACAAAAGGCCCGAAGAAACCGAGGCCAACTTGCTACGATCATTCAAAATAAATGAACACAAAGATATAATACTCTTTCCTTACAACTTCAAGTGAGTGTTACTGTCTTGTGCATATTCGGTTTCCCTTATATATTAGTCCAGGTTATAGTAATGTAATTGATGAGTTATGCATGCGTGCGCAGTTACCACTATATTCTCCTAGAGATTATTCTTGAGAAGGGAGTAGTAACTATCTTGGACTCTAGACGAAAACATCCCCAGGAGTATGCGGACATGACTGAAATCCTCAAGAAGTAAGTTAAATCGATCATTATTCACCATATCAGCAACTTTGTTCATTTCCTGATATCAACTAATTGTTTTCTTTGTCCGGCAGGGTTTGGAGAAAATTCACCAAAAAAGCTCCGGGACTGCCGAAGGAGCTGCAAATTAGACACCCGAAAGTAAGTACTATAGTAGCATGTTCCGCGCATCTCCTAGTGATTCAAGCGCTAGTTTCATCAATACCATTTGGCATTCTTGCTTATCAGTTTGATTGACCTCTATTTCTTGTAAAGTGGTTGTGGTAGGAATAAGGGAATGATTTCTGTGGATACTATGTCTGCAAGTCCATCCGCCACACGACCTGTGAGCGGGGCGGGTACACTGACGAACAATATGAAGTGCGTAAATAACAATATTCACAATTTTATTTTATTACCATCATTTGTGTTGAGTTTCATTCATTTATATATATATATATATATGTATTGACCCCCTTCTTCAAATTAGATGTTTCGGATGCGGAATGAACTCCTAGCATCAGATCGCATGCGAGCAATTCAAAAGGAATTGGCGGCATTCTTTCTTGACCACGTGATCGCTGAAGACGGAGAATACTATGTGGACCATGCGTCCATAATGTAGGAGATTATATTTGTAAGAGATAATTATTGTATATATGTAGCCGGTAGTATCGGACGATAGATATACGAGAACTTGTTGTTCGACCAATCTCTCGGAGAAGGAGAGGTGGTCGATATCACTTCTCTCTGTATGCATATATGTTCATGACGATCTTCTGTTTCCTTCGTTTGCTTACAAGCTAGCTAGCGTGTCTAGTCCTATACGTAGCGTCGACCAAGCACGGACATAAGAGAAGACACTTCTCTCTATTAATTAGCTATCTAACACAATATATGAAATACCTAAATTAACCCCCCAAAACCCCCAACACCCCCCTTTCAAAAAAAAAACAAAAACCCCAGCCACAGAAATGCTGACGCGTGGAGGTCTATTGGTCCCAGTTGGTGCCACGAACCGGGACCAAAGGCCCTCCTGCCTGGGCTCAGCGCGCAGGCCACGTGGAGGCCCATCTGTCCCGGTTCTGGTTAGAACCGGGACTAAAGGGTAAGGGCATTAGTAACGACCCTTTAGTCCCGGTTCAGGAACCGGTACAAAAAGCCCTTATGAACCGGGACAATAGGCCCGTTTTCTACTAGTGGGCGTAGTTTTAATGTTTTTTATGTATGTTTTTTTAGTCACCAAAATATAAATGTTAATCACCCAAATTTCGCCGAGTTTGGGCGTTTCAAATAGGTTTTGACCTTCTATCGTGCGTTCGCGACTAGAATCACATGATCCCCACGCCAAAAATTTCGCCGGCGGCGCCCCAAGAGGTGCTATTTTCATCTGAAAAACGTCCTTGGGGGACGAACGGCTGAAGATGCTCTAATAGCCAGCGTGTTGATGTGAGAACTGGTCGATAATAAATTATCTAAAGTAACTAGCCTCACGGGCGGCCAAGATGGTTACCGATGATAGCTAATGTTGGGGAACGTAGTAATTTCAAAAAATTTCCTACGCACACGCAAGATTATGGTGATGCATAGCAACGGGAGGGGAGAGTGTGATCTACGTACCCTTGTAGATTGACAGCGGAAGCGTTAGCACAACGCGGTTGATGTAGTCATACGTCTTCACGGCCCGACCGATCAAGCACCGAAACTACGGCACCTCCGAGTTCTAGCACATGTTCAGCTCGATGACAATCCCCGGACTCCGATCCAGCAAAGTGTCGGGGAAGAGTTCCGTCAGCACGACGGCGTGGTGACGATCTTGATGTACTACCATCGTAGGGCTTCGCCTAAGCACCGCTACAATATTATCAAGGATTATGGTGGAAGGGGGCACCGCACACGGCTAAGAATATGGTCACGTGGATCAACTTGTGTGTCTAGGGGTGCCCCCTGCCCCCGTATATAAAGGATCAAGGGGGGGTGCGGCCGGCCAGGAGGAGGGCGCGCCAGGAGGAGTCCTACTCCCACCGGGAGTAGGATTCCCCCCTTTCCTAGTTGGAATAGGATTCGGGAGGGGGAAAGAGGAGAGAGAGAAGGAAGGGGGGAGCCGCCCCCTTCTCCTTGTCCTATTCGGACTAGGGGGGAGGGGCGTGCGGCCCAGCCCTGGCCACCTCTCATCTCTTCCACTAAAGCCCACTAAGGCCCATATACCTCCCGGGGGGTTCCGGTAACCTCCCGGTACTCCGGTAAAATCCCGATTTCACCCGGAACACTTCCGATATCCAAATATAGGCTTCCAATATATCAATCTTTATGTCTCGACCATTTGGAGACTCCTCGTCATGTCCATGATCACATCCGGGACTCCGAACAAATCTTCGGTACATCAAAATGCATAAACTCATAATATAACTGGCATCGAAACCTTAAGCGTGCGGATCCTACGGGTTCGAGAACAATGTAGACATGACCGAGACACGTCTCCGGTCAATAACCAATAGAGGAACCTGGATGCTCATATTGGCTCCCACATATTCTACGAAGATCTTTATCGGTCAGACCGCATAACAACATACGTTGTTCCCTTTGTCATCGGTATGTTACTTGCCCGAGATTCGATCGTCGGTATCTTAATACCTAGTTCAATCTCGTTACTGGCAAGTCTCTTTACTCGTTCCGTAATACATCATCTCACAACTAACTCATTAGTTGTAATGCTTGCAAGGCTTATGTGATGTGCATTACCGAGAGGGCCCAGAGATACCTCTCCAACAATCGGAGTGACAAATCCTAATCTCGGAATACGCCAACCCAACATGTACCTTTGGAGACACCTGTAGAGCTCCTTTATAATCACCCAGTTACGTTGTGACGTTTGGTAGCACACAAAGTGTTCCTCCGGTAAACGGGAGTTGCATAATCTCATAGTCATAGGAACATGTATAAGTCATGAAGAAAGCAAGAGCAACATACTAAACGATCGAGTGCTAAGCTAACGGAATGGGTCAAGGCAATCACATCATTCTCCTAATGATGTGATCCCGTTAATCAAATAACAACTCTTTGTCTATGGTTAGGAAACATAACCATCTTTGATTAATGAGCTAGTCAAGTAGAGGCATACTAGTGACACTCTGTTTGTCTATGTATTCACACATGTATTATGTTTCCGGTTAATACAATTGTAGCATGAATAATAAACATTTATCATGAAATAAGGAAATAAATAATAACTTTATTATTGCCTCTAGGGCATATTTCCTTCAGTCTCCCACTTGCACTAGAGTCAATAATCTAGTTCACATTGCAATGGGATTTAGCACCAATAGTTCACATCATTATGTGACCAACACTCAAAGGGTTTACTAGAGTCAATAATCTAGTTCACATCGCTATGTGATTAACAGCCAAAGAGTACTAAGGTGTGATCATGTTTTGCCTGTGAGAGAAGGTTAGTCAACGGGTCTGCTATATTCAGATCCGTATGTATTTTGCAAATTTCTATGTCAACAATGCTCTGCACGGAGCTACTATAGCTAATTGCTCCCACTTTCAATATGTATCTAGATTGAGACTTAGAGTCATCTAGATCAGTGTCAAAATTTGCATCGACGTAACCCTTTACGACGAACCTTTTTGTCATGTCCATAATCGAGAAATATATCCTTATTCCACTAAGGATAATTTTGACCGCTGTCCAGTGATCTACTCCTAGATCACTATTGTACTCCCTTGCCAAAATCAGTGTAGGGTATACAATAGATCTGGTACACAGCATGGCATACTTTATAGAACCTATGGCTGAGGCATAGGGAATGATTTTCATTCTCTTTCTATCTTCTGCCGTGGTTGGGCTTTGAGTCTTACTCAATTTCACACCTTGTAACACAGCCAAGAACTCTTTTCTTTGACTGTTCCATTTTGAACTACTTCAAAATCTTGTCAAGGTATGTACTCATTGAAAAAACTTATCAAGCGTCTTGATCTATCTCTATAGATCTTGATGCTCAATATTTAAGCAGCTTCACCGAGGCCTTTCTTTGAAAAAAATCCTTTCAAACACTCCTTTATGCTTTGCAGAATAATTCTACATTATTTCCGATCAACAATATGTCATACACATATACTTATCAGAAATGTTGTAGTGCTCCCACTCACTTTCTTGTAAATACAGGCTTCACCACAAGTCTGTATAAAACTATACAACTCTTCTTTAAATCCATTAAGGAATGTAGTTTTGTTTATCCATTTGCCAGATTTCATAAAAATGCGGCAATTGATAACATGATTTGGACAGACTTAAGCATCGCTACGAGTGAGAAAATTTCATCGTAGTCAACACCTTGAACTTTGTCAAAAACCTTTTTCGACAAGTCTAGCTTTTAGATAGTAACACTACTATCAGCGTCCGTCTTCCTCTTGAAGATCCATTTAATTTCTATGGCTTGCCGATCATCGGGAAAATCCATCAAAGTCCACACTTTGTTCTCATACATGGATTATATCTCAGATTTCATGGCCTCAAACCATTTCGTGGAATCTGGGCTCATCATCGCTTCCTCATAGTTCGCAAGTTCGTCATGGTCTAGTAACATGACTTCCAGAACAGGATTACCGTACCACTCTGGTGCGGATCTCACTCTGGTTTACCTACGAGATTCGGTAGTGACTTGATCTGAAGTTACATGATCATCATCATTAGCTTCCTTACTAATTGGTGTAGTAGTCACAAGAACAGATTTCTGTGATGAACTACTTTCCAATAAGGGAGCAGGTACAGTTACCTCATCAAGTTCTACTTTCCTCCCACTCACTTCTTTCGAGAGAAATTCCTTCTCTAGAAAGGATCCATTCAAAGCAACGAATATCTTGCCTTCGGATCTGTGATAGAAGGTGTACCCAACGTTTTCTTTTTGGGTATCCTATGAAGACGCACTTCTCCGATTTGGGTTTGAGCTTATCAGGTTGAAACTTTTTCACATAAGCATTGCAACCTCAAACTTTAAGAAACGACAGCTTAGGTTTCTTGCCAAACCATAGTTCATACGGTGTCGTTTCAACGGATTTAGATGGTGCCCTATTTAACGTGAATGCAGCTATCTCTAATGCATAATCCCAAAACGATAGTGGTAGATTGGTAAGAGACATCATAGTTCGCACCATATCTAATAAAGTACGGTTATGACGTTCGGACACACCATTATGCTGTGGTGTTCCAGGTGGCGTGAGTAGTGAAACTATTTCACATTGTTTTTAACTGAAGGTCAAACTCGTAACTCAAATATTTTACTTCTGCGATCATATCGTAGAAACCTTTTTTTTTGTTACGATGATTCTCCACTTCACTCTGAAATTCTTTGAACTTTTCAAATGTTTCGGACTTGTGTTTCATCAAGTAGATATACCCATATCTGCTCAAATCATCTATGAAGGTCAGAAAATAACGATACCCGCCGTGAGCCTCAACACTCATCGGATCACATACATCAGTATGTATTATTTCTAATAAGTCAGTTGCTCGCTCCATTGTTCTGGAGAACGGAGTCTTAGTCATCTTGCCCATAAGGCATGGTTCGCAAGCATCAAGTGATTCATAATCAAGTGATTCCAAAATCCAATCAGCATGGAGTTTCTTCATGCGCTTTACGCCAATATGACCTAAACGGCAGTGCCACAAATAAGTTGCATTATCATTATTAACTTTGCATCTTTTGTCTTCAATATTATGAATATGTGTATCACTACGATCGAGATCCAATGAACCATTTTCATTGGGTGTGTAACCATATAAGGTTTTATTCATGTAAATAGAACAACAATTATTCTCTAACTTAAATGAATAACCGTATTGCAATAAACATGATCAAATCATATTCATGCTCAACGCAAACACCAAATAACACTTATTTAGGTTCAACACTAATCCTGAAAGTATAGGGAGTGTGCGATGATGATCATATCAATCTTGGAACTACTTCCAACACACATCGTCACTTCACCCATAACTAGTTTCTGTTCATTCTGCAACTCCCGTTTCGAGTTACTACTCTTACCAACTGAACCAGTATCAAATACCGAGGGGTTGCTACGAACACTAGTAAAATACACATTAATAATCTGTATATCAAATATACCTTTGTTCACTTTGCCATCCTTCTTATCCGCCAAATACTTGGGGCAGTTCCACTTCCAGTGACCAGTCCCTTTGCAGTAGAAGCACTTAGTCTCAGGCTTAGGACCAGACTTGGGCTTCTTCACTTGAGCAGCAACTTGCTTGCTGTTCTTCTTGAAGTTCCCCTTCTTCCCTTTGCCCTTTTACTGAAACTAGTGGTCTTGTCTACCATCAACACTTGATGCTCTTTCTTGAGTTCTACCTTCATCGATTTCATCATCATGAAAAGCTCGGGAGTCGTTTTCGTCATCCCTTGCATACTATAGTTCATCACGAAGTTCTACTAACTTGGTGATGGTGACTAGAGAATTCTGCCAATCACTATCTTATCTGGAAGATTAACTCCCACTTGATTCAAGCGATTGTAGTACCCAGACAATCTGAGCACATGCTCACTAGTTGAGCGATTCTCCTCCATCTTTTGGCTATAGAACTTGTTGGAGACTTCATATCTCTCAACTCGGGTATTTGCTTGAAATATTAACTTCAACTCCTGGAACATCTCATATGGTCCATGACGTTCAAAACATCTTTTGAAGTCCCGATTCTAAGCCGTTAAGCATGGTGCACTAAACTATTAAGTAGTCATCATATTGAGCTAGCCAAACGTTCATAACGTCTGCATCTGCTCCTGCAATAGGTCTGTCACCTAGCGGTGCATCAAGGACATAATTCTTCTGTGCAGCAATGAGGATAAACCTCAGATCACGGATCCAATCCGCATCATTGCTACTAACATCTTTCAACACAATTTTCTCTAGGAACATATCAAAATAAACACAGGGAAGCAACAACGCGAGCTATTGATCTACAACATCATTTGCAAAATACTACCAGGACTAAGTTCATGATAAATTTAAGTTCAATTAATCATATTACTTAAGAACTCCCACTTAGATAGACATCCCTCTAATCCTCTAAGTGATCACGTGATCCAAATCAACTAAACCATGTCCGATCATCACGTGAGATGGAGTAGTTTCATTGGTGAACATTACTATGTTGATCATATCTACTATATGATTCACGCTCGACCTTTCGGTCTCTGTGTTCCGAGGCCATATCTATATATGCTTGGCTCGTCAAGTATAACCTGAGTATTCCGCGTGTGCAACTGTTTTGCACCCGTTGTATTTGAACGTAGAGCCTATCACACCCGATCATCACGTGGTGTCTCAGCACGAAGAACTTTCGCAACGGTGCATACTCAGGGAGAACACTTCTTGATAATTAGTGAGAGATCATCTTATAATGCTACCGTCAATCAAACCAAGATAAGATGCATAAAAGATAAACATCACATGCAATCAATATAAGCGATATGATATGGCCATCATCATCTTGTGCTTGTGATCTCCATCTTCGAAGCACCGTCGTGATCACCATCGTCACCGGCGCGACACCTTGATCACCTATCGTAGCATCGTTGTCGCCTCGCCAATTTTATGCTTCCACGATTATCGCTACCGTTTAGTGATAAAGTAAAGCATTACAGCACAATTGCATTGCATACAATAAAGCGACAACCATATGGCTCCTGCCAGTTGCCGATAACTTGGTTACAAAACATGATCATCTCATACAATAAAATTCAGCATCATGTCTTGACCATATCACATCACAACATGCCCTGCAAAAACAAGTTAGACGTCCTCTACTTTGTTGTTGCAAGTTTTACGTGGCTGCTACGGGCTTAAGCAAGAACCAATCTTACCTACGCATCAAAACCACAACGATAGTTTGTCAAGTTGGTGCTGTTTTAACCTTCGCAAGGACCGGGCGTAGCCACACTCGGTTCAACTAAAGTTGGAGAAACTGTCACCCGCTAGCCACCTTTGTGCAAAGCACGTCGGGAGAACCGGTCTCGCGTAAGCGTACGCGTAATGTCGGTCCGGGCCGCTTCGTCCAACAATACCGCCGAACCAAAGTATGACATGCTGGTAAGCAGTATGACTTATATCGCCCACAACTCACTTGTGTTCTACTCGTGCATATAACATCAACACATAAAACCTAGGCTCTGATACCATTGTTGGGGAACGTAGTAATTTCAAAAAATTTCCTACGCACACGCAAGATCATGGTGATGCATAGCAACGGGAGGGGAGAGTGTGATCTACTTACCCTTGTAGATTGACAGCGGAAGCGTTAGCACAACGCGGTTGATGTAGTCGTACGTCTTCACGGCCCGACCGATCAAGCACCGAAACTACGGCACCTCCGAGTTCTAGCACACGTTCAGCTCGATGACGACCCCCGGACTCCGATCCAGCAAAGTGTCGGGGAAGAGTTCCGTCAGCACGACGGCGTGGTGACGATCTTGATGTACTACCGTCGCAGGGCTTCGCCTAAGCACCGCTACAATATTATCGAGGATTATGGTGGAAGGGGGCACCGCACACGACTAAGAATATGATCACGTGGATCAACTTGTGTGTATACGGGTGCCCCCTGCCCCCGTATATAAAGGATCAAGGGGGGGTGCGGCCGGCCAGGAGGAGGGCGCGCCAGGAGGAGTCCTGCTCCCACCGGGAGTAGGATTCCCCCCTTTCCTAGTTGGAATAGGATTCGGGAGGGGGAAAGAGGAGAGAGAGAAGGAAGGGGGGGTGCCGCCCCCTTCTCCTTGTCCTATTCGGACTAGGGGGGAGGGGCGCGCGGCCCAGCCCTGGCCACCACTCCTCTCTTCCACTAAAGCCCACTAAGGCCCATATACCTCCCGGGGGGTTCCAGTAACCTCCCGGTACTCCGGTAAAATCTCGATTTCACCCGGAACACTTCCGATATCCAAATATAGGCTTCCAATATATCAATCTTTATTTCTCGACCATTTGGAGACTCCTCGTCATGTCCGTGATCACATCCGGGACTCCGAACAAATCTTCGGTACATCAAAATGCATAAACTCATAATATAACTGGCATCGAAACCTTAAGCGTGCGGATCCTACGGGTTCGAGAACAATGTAGACATGACCGAGACACGTCTCCGGTCAATAACCAATAGAGGAACCTGGATGCTCATATTGGCTCCCACATATTCTACGAAGATCTTTATCGGTCAGACCGCATAACAACATACGTTGTTCCCTTTGTCATCGGTATGTTACTTGCCCGAGATTCGATCGTCGGTATCTTAATACCTAGTTCAATCTCGTTACCGGCAAGTCTCTTTACTCGTTCCGTAATACATCATCTCACAACTAACTCATTAGTTGTAATGCTTGCAAGGCTTATGTGATGTGCATTACCGAGAGGGCCCAGAGATACCTCTCCAACAATCGGAGTGACAAATCCTAATCTCGGAATAGGCCAACCCAACATGTACCTTTGGAGACACTTGTAGAGCTCCTTTATAATCACCCAGTTACGTTGTGACGTTTGGTAGCACACAAAGTGTTCCTCCGGTAAACGGGAGTTGCATAATCTCATAGTCATAGGAACATGTATAAGTCATGAAGAAAGCAATAGCAACATACTAAATGATCGAGTGCTAAGCTAACAGAATGGGTCAAGTCAATCACATCATTCTCCTAATGATGTGATCCCGTTAATCAAATAACAACTTTTTGTCTATGGTTAGGAAACATAACCATCTTTGATTAATGAGCTAGTCAAGTAGAGGCATACTAGTGACACTCTGTTTGTCTATGTATTCACACATGTATTATGTTTCCGGTTAATACAATTCTAGCATGAATAATAAACATTTATGATGAAATAAGGAAATAAATAATAACTTTATTATTACCTCTAGGGCATATTTCCTTCAGCTAAGACCATGCGCGAGTTGCGCGGAGTTCGATTCCCGCTGTCAGTCTTTTTTTTGAAAAAACGAAACCAACGAAGCGTTCGGGGTGTTGTTAGATTCTGAACGTTCTGAAAATACTATTGTCGATTAATAAATATATGTATACTATAGTTTTGGCATAAATCTCCATTCGAGAGCGACACTTATTTTGGGACAGAGGGAATAATAATAATAATAATAATAATAATAATAATAATAATAATGATGATGATGATGATGATGATGATGATGATGATGATGATCATGATGTAACAATAATTTATTAACTTATCAATGCAAAAAGAGTTTAATACATTTTGTTATCTCTTGATAGTGGAATCCGATCCATTTTTGGATCGATTGAAAAAATTGTTTATACTGCTATAATTAATATTAAGTTAAAATTCTGAAAATAGTTAAACTGAATATTCTTATTAGAAGTGGCAGCAATATCCAAAGGAAACACAGTGAATGATTTTGCTCCACACATGCTCTTATCCTAGATAGACAACCTGAGAAAAACGTCACTCTTAGCCAATTATTTCCAAGGGCTCTATGTGTGTTGTATGGACATGCTTTTTTGCTTGCTTGTTTGTTTGTTAATGTGATTGTACATATGCTATCATTTTCTTTTCCATTAGACGCAGACGATTCATGTACGGAACAAATCGACCTTGATTTGTCTTTTCCATTACGTGTCCATGTTTTCTCAAGTCGGTGCTTGGATAAGTACATCTCTGTCAGTAACTGATCTACAATATATTTGATATAAAAATTCCCCTCCATATATGAGTGAGTGGCCTGCCAGTGAGCTAGGTCACTCATTTGCGGTTTCAGCTACAGTTAGTTTGTAATGGTAGTTGCTACTGTTTGTCCTAGTCTTATTTCATCAACATAGTGTTTTTGGTAGGCTTAGTTCAAATAATTAAGCTCACTGCAACTTTTACCTAGTTAGAAATAATATACAAGTAGTTAGCAATCATTATGATACCCAGTATTGTTTGGGTTAATAATTATGCTTGGTTCGTTATGCACTATAAATATTTTCTATTGTTACCCTAGCTATTAAATAATTATGCGTAGTTCAAAACACTTACGACAGTTATTGTTTTAGATACTTATATAGGAATTTTAGAAACATAGGATAGTTGATACTGTTTTAAATAATTTGCAAACGTAGTTGATACTATTTTGAAAACTTAGGATGGTTTTCACTATCTGAAATATTTAGGATAGTTGCTATTGTGTTTTCAATACCAATGACACTTGGTGCTATTTTAAATACTTAGGATAGTTGCTGCTCATTAATTTGATATAAGGTCGACACTCATTTTGTAAAGTTAGTCCACATTCTCATGGTTTAGTAAATAAAGTATGATTATTGTCTTTAGCTTTTGTAGGCAAACATGTAGCGGCCCGAGGGAGAAGAAATATATAATCAAGTAGAGTACGGTCCATTCGATAAGCTTCAATAAGACTTTCACCTGGTTTTCGTTTGAAATTATAGATCATGTGCCTCGCTCCATAAGAATTCTTGTTTGGGTAAAAATGAGTCAAGAATGCACTAGATAAAAAATTTCGAGTGTCAAAAGTACCTGCGGGATGAGTTAATAGCCAAGATTTTGCTTTGGTGGCAATGTGAAAAAAGCTTAAGTATCATCTCATCATAAGTAAAAACATGTAATTTAAAATCATCTAATGCAAAAAGTGTTTAATACAGAAATCATTTATGTCATTTTATCAATGCAAAAAGAGTTTAATTGAACATCATTGTCAGAAGTGGCGACACTATCCAAAGCAACCATAGTCTGCACGTAGAATGTTTTTCCTCCACACTTACTCTTATCGTTGACAACCCAACGAAATTAAGCATCACTCTAAGACAATTATTCTTCTGGCACTTTACGCGTGTCATATGGACATGCATGGTCGACATGCTTGTTTGTTTATGTAATTGTGTGCATGAAATCACGTTCTTTCTTCTGAGATGCGGGTTTACGTACAGAAGCAATAGATCTTAGTTTGTTCTTTGCATAAGCTTCTGTCTTCTCTCAAGTTTCGCACTGCACAGATAGGTACGTCTCTGTCTGTAAGTGAGGTGAAAGGTGTTGGCCGGCTATGCCATGCTGAATGGTGTTAATTGATCACAGATGACCAAGTGGGTATACACGAAGACCACATAACAATAATTTATATTAACTTATCAATGCAAAAGGAGTTTAATACTGCAATAATTCATATAAATTTACAATGAAAAATATAGTTAAACTCAATATTCTTATTACAAGTGGCAGCAATATCAGAAGCAAATATAGTGTGCATGTAGAATGCTTTTGCTCCACCCATGCTCTTATCCTAGCTACCCAACCTCAGAAAAGCATCACTCTTAGCCAATTATTTTCCGGGGGCTTTATGCGTGTCATATGGTCATGCTTGTTAGTTTGCTTCTGTGATCACACATATGATAGCATGTTCTTTCGCATCAGACGCAGATTCACGTACGGAAGAAACCGACCTCTCTTTGTTTGTTGCATTAGGTGCCCGTCTTTTCTCAAGCAGCTGCACAGATATGTACGAGTCTATCAGTAAGTGATGTACAATAAGATTTCACTGAAATTTGTCCCTCTACTATATCTCTTAAAAGAATCATATGTATGCAATGTGCACAATTCTTATTTTTGCATTTGAAATCCTACAAAACAAAGAAGGTAATGCAAATCCATAGGTGAAACATCCACTATAACCTTTTAGAAAAATAACAAGTAGCACCGCATTTTATGGAGAGATATGTGGGACTGATAGACATGGAAAATCACAGTTGTCTTTATTGGCGACAAGTGGCGGACAAATTTCGTGTTTTAACCTTTTTCTCAAACCTATTCGAGATCTGACCCTAGTTTGAAATTTTTTCAGGATCTGACCCTTTTGCTACCACCAAGGTCCCTGGCGGTAGGGTATAACAGCCTACCGCCATGGTCCCTGACGGTAGGGTTGCATGCCCTACCGCAAAATCCTGCTAAGTATTGAACACAGTGCGTGCTCGTGCCTACCGCCAAGCACCTTGGCGGTAGGGTTGTACAGACTACCGCCAGTCTGTTTGGCGGTAGGGATGTTTCCTACCGCCAAGGTCCCTGGCGGTAGGCTGTTACACGCTACCGCCATAGACCTTGGCGGTAGTAAAAGGGTCAGATCTCAAAAAAAAAATTCAAACTAGGGTCAGATCTCGAATAGATTTCAGAAAAGGGTCAAAACACGAAAAATTGCCACAAATGGCATAACACATATCCAATTGCGGGCGGCCACTGCTGCCTGTGAGCTACGTCACTCCTTTAGGGTTTCAGCTATGCTTAGCTCGTAATGATAGTTGCTACCTGGGCCTAGTTTTACTTCATCAACATAGTGTTTCTAGATAGGTTTAGTTAAAATATATAAGCTCGATGCAACTTTTACCTAATTAAAATAAGCTGGCGATGCAGAAGCCTCCGCCGTGGAAGTAGACGAGCACCGGGAGCTTCGGATGATTCTTTTCTGTGCGGCCGGCGGTGGTTGGCCTGTACATCCGAAGGCGGAGGCCGTGGCCGGCGTCGTACACGGTGTCTTTCCACTAGACGGGCAGGTCGGAGACTCGGAGGGGACGTGTCTCAGCATCGGCAAGTGAGAGTAGTCCAGGCTGCGCCTCACGGTGCCGTCGCTCAGGAGCTGCACGATGCCCATGCAGTCCTCCATCACATGCGGCTGCGGCGCCGGTGCCAAACCCGAGACAAAGCACATGTGCTCTGTTTAGTCACCCAAGGAACTCATAAACACAAATAACTTGGCACATCAGTGCACCGTCTGGTACCTCGTTGCCTGTGTATATGTCTTTTTTTCGAGAGACAAAAAACCATATACACAGGCAACGAGGCCCAGACGTGCACTGATGTGCCAAGTTATTTGTGTTTATGAGTTCCTTGGGTGACTAAACAGAGCACATGTGCTTGTGCCCGGCCGGTAATTACGTGTAGCTTGTATAGGAAAGACCACCGTGTAGTCACGCAAATGCAAACGTACCACAATGTCGACTATACCGTCCTCGCCGGCGTCGGCTGTCTCGGGTTTGGCACCGGCGCCGCAGCCGCATGTGGTGGAGGACTGCATGGACATCGTGCAGCTCCTGAGCGACGGCACCGTGAGGCGCAGCCTGGACTACTCTCACTTGCCGATGCTGAGACACGTCCCCTCCGCTCCGACCTGCCCGTCGAGTGGAAAGACAGTGGTACGGTACGACACCGGCCACGGCCTCCGCCTTCGGATGTACAGGCCAACCACCGCCGGCCCGCAGAAAAGAAGCATCCGAAGCTCCCGGTGCTCGTCTACTTCCACGGCGGAGGCTTCTGCATCGCCAGCTTATTTTAACTAGGTAAAAGTTGCATCGAGCTTATATATTTTAACTAAACGTATCTAAAATCACTATGTTGATGAAGTAAAACTAGGACCAAGTAGCGACTATCGTTACGAGCTAAGCATAGCTGAAACCCTAAAGGAGTGACATCAGCTCACATGCAGCAGCGGCCGCCCGCGATTGGACATGGTACCACTTGAGGCAATTTTCGTGTTTTGACCCTTTTCTGATACTTAATCGAGATCTGACCCTAGTTTAATTTTTTTTTGAGATCTGACCCTTTTGCTACCGCCAGGGTCCATGGCGGTAGGGTGTAACAGCCTACCGCCAGAGACCTTGGCGGTAGGAAACATCCCTACCGCCAAACAGGCCTGGCGGTAGCCTGTACACACCCTACCGCCAAGGTGCTCGGCGGTAGGCACGAGCACGCACTGTGTTCAACACTTAGCAGAATTTGCGGTAGGGCATGCAACCCTACCTCAGGGACCTTGGCGGTAGGCTGTTATACCCTACCGCCATGGTCCTGGCGGTAGCAAAAGGGTCAGATCCTACAAATTCAAACCTAGGGTCAGATCTCGAATAGGTTTGAGAAAAAAGGGTTCAAAACACGAAATTTAGCCTCCACTTTCGCCAATAAAGACAACTGTGATTTCCATGTCTATCCAGTCCACATATCTCTCATAAAATGCGGTGGCTACTTGGTTATTTTTCTAACAAGGTTATAGTGGATGTTTCACCATGGATTGGGCATTACTTTTGTTTTGTAGGATTTCACATGCAAAGAATAGTGATTGAGTTGCTAGCATGCATACATATGGATCCTTCTTTACAGATTCATAAGATGAGGACAATTTCAGTGTCAAATTCTATTTGTATGAATACTTCTAGCAACATTCCTCCATCGTATCTGTGCAGCTCGCGCTTGAGAAAAGACGGGCACCTAATGCGAACCAAACCAAGAATGTATGTACGTCGTTACTTCCGTACGTGAATTTTTTTCTGACGCATCTGATGCGAAAGAACATGCTATCATAGTGCAATCCACAGAAGCAAACTTAACAGCATGACATATGCAGCCTAAAGCCCCCGGAAAATAATTGGCTAAGAGTGATGCTTTTCTCAGGTTGCGTAGCTAGGATAAGAGCATGGGTGGAGCAAAAGCATTCTAAGTGCACACTATATTGCTTTGGATATTGCTGCCACTTGTAATAAGAATATTGAGTTTCACTATAATTTTATTTTTAAATTTATATGAACTATTGCAGTATTAAACTTCTTTTGCATTGAAAGTAATATAAATTAATGTTATGTTGTCTTCGTGTATGCACACCTGGTCGTCTGTGATCAGTTAATACCATTTTCAGTATGGCATAGCCGGCCAACACCTTTCACCTCACTTACAGACAGAGACATACCTATCTGTGCAGTGCAAAACTTAAGAGAAGACGGAAAGCATATGCAAAGAACAAACTAAGATATATTTCTTCTGTACGTAAACCCGCGTCTCAGAAGAAAGAACGTGATTTCTATGCCAGAATACACACACTTGTTAAAACAGAAAGATAAAAACCCCCAACAAGTCCATGCCGACATGACTTCGATCACATATGACACGCGTAAAGTGCCAGAAGAATAATTGTCTTAGAGTGATGCTTAATTTCGTTGGGTTGTCAACGATAAGAGTAAGTGTGGAGGAAAAACATTCTACGTGCAGACTATGGTTGCTTTGGATAGTGTCGCCACTTCTGACAATGATGTTCAATTAAACTCTTTTTGCATTGATAAAATGACATAAATGATTTCTATATTAAACACTTTTTGCATTAGATGATTTTAAATTACATGTTTTTACTTATGATGAGATGATACTTAAGCTTTTTTCACATTGCCACCAAAGCAAAATCTTGGCTATTAACTCATCCCGCAGGTACTTTTGACACTCGAATTTTTTTATCTAGTGCATTCTTGACTCATTTTTACCCAAACAAGAATTCTTATGGAGCGAGGCACATGATCTATAATTTCAAACGAAAACCAGGTGAAAGTCTTATTGAAGCTTATCGAATGGACCGTACTCTACTTGATTATATATTTCCTCTCCCTCGGGCCGCTACATGTTTGCCTACAAAAGCTAAAGACAATAATCATACTTTATTTACTAAACCATGAGAATATGGACTAACTTTACAAAATGAGTGTCAACCTTATATCAAATTAATGAGCAGCAACTATCCTAAGTATTTAAAATAGCACCAAGTGTCATTGGTATTGAAAACACAATAGCAACTATCCTAAATATTTCAGATAGTGAAAACCATCCTAAGTTTTCAAAATAGTATCAACTACGTTTGCAAATTATTTAAAACAGTATCAACTATCCTATGTTTCTAAAATTCCTATATAAGTATCTAAAACAATAACTGTCGTAAGTGTTTTGAACTACGCATAATTATTTAATAGCTAGGGTAACAATAGAAAATATTTATAGTGCATAACGAACCAAGCATAATTATTAACCCAAACAATACTGGGTATCATAATGATTGCTAACTACTTGTATATTATTTCTAACTAGGTAAAAGTTGCAGTGAGCTTAATTATTTGAACTAAGCCTACCAAAAACACTATGTTGATGAAATAAGACTAGGACAAACAGTAGCAACTACCATTACAAACTAACTGTAGCTGAAACCGCAAATGAGTGACCTAGCTCACTGGCAGGCCACTCACTCATATATGGAGGGGAATTTTTATATCAAATATATTGTAGATCAGTTACTGACAGAGATGTACTTATCCAAGCACCGACTTGAGAAAACATGGACACGTAATGGAAAAGACAAATCAAGGTCGATTTGTTCCGTACATGAATCGTCTGCGTCTAATGGAAAAGAAAATGATAGCATATGTACAATCACATTAACAAACAAACAAGCAAGCAAAAAAGCATGTCCATACAACACACATAGAGCCCTTGGAAATAATTGGCTAAGAGTGACGTTTTTCTCAGGTTGTCTATCTAGGATAAGAGCATGTGTGGAGCAAAATCATTCACTGTGTTTCCTTTGGATATTGCTGCCACTTCTAATAAGAATATTCAGTTTAACTATTTTCAGAATTTTAACTTAATATTAATTATAGCAGTATAAACAATTTTTTCAATCGATCCAAAAATGGATCGGATTCCACTATCAAGAGATAACAAAATGTATTAAACTCTTTTTGCATTGATAAGTTAATAAATTATTGTTACATCATGATCATCATCATCATCATCATCATCATCATCATCATCATCATTATTATTATTATTATTACTCCCTCTGTCCCAAAATAAGTGTCGCTCTCGAATGGAGATTTATGCCAAAACTATAGTATACATATATTTATTAATCGACAATAGTATTTTCAGAACGTTCAGAATCTAACAACACCCCGAACGCTTCGTTGGTTTCGTTTTTTCAAAAAAAAGACTGACAGCGGGAATCGAACTCCGCGCAACTCGCGCATGGTCTTAGCTGAAGGAAATATGCCCTAGAGGTAATAATAAAGTTATTATTTATTTCCTTATTTCATCATAAATGTTTATTATTCATGCTAGAATTGTATTAACCGGAAACATAATACATGTGTGAATACATAGACAAACAGAGTGTCACTAGTATGCCTCTACTTGACTAGCTCGTTAATCAAAGATGGTTATGTTTCCTAACCATGGACAAAGAGTTGTTATTTGATTAACGGGATCACATCATTGGTTGAATGATCTGATTGACATGACCCATTCCATTAGCTTAGCACCCGATCGTTTAGTATGTTGCTATTGCTTTCTTCATGACTTATACATGTCCTATGACTATGAGATTATGCAACTCCCGTTGCCGGAGGAACACTTTGTGTGCTACCAAACGTCACAACGTAACTGGGTGATTATAAAGGAGCTCTACAGGTGTCTCCAAAGGTACATGTTGGGTTGGCGTATTTCGAATTAGGATTTGTCACTCCGATTGTCGGAGAGGTATCTCTGCCCCTCTCGGTAATGCACATCACATAAGCCTTGCAAGCATTACAACTAATGAGTTAGTTTCAAGATGATGTATTACGAAACGAGTAAAGAGACTTGCTGGTAACGAGATTGAACTAGGTATTGAGATACCGACGACCGAATCTCGGGCATGTAACATACCGATGACAAAGGGAACAACGTATGTTGTTACGCGGTCTGCCGATAAAGATCTTCGTAGAATATGTGGGAGCCAATATGAGCATCCAGGTTCCGCTATTGGTTATTGACCGGAGACGTGTCTCGATAATGTCTACTTGTTCTCGAACCCGTAGGATCCGCACGCTTAAGGTTTTGATGATAGTTATATTATGAGTTTATGCATTTGATGTACCGAAGTTTGTTCGAGTCCCGGATGTGATCACGGACATGACGAGGAGTCTCGAAATGGTCGAGACATAAAGATTGATATATTGGAAGCCTATATTGGATATCGGAAGTGTTCCGGGTGAAATCGGGATTTTACGGAGTACCGGGGGTACCGGAACCCCCCGGGAGGTATATGGGCCTTAGTGGGCCTTATGATGGAAGAGAGGAGAGGTGGCCAGGGCTGGGCCGCGCGCCCCTCCCCCCTAGTCCGAATTAGGACTAGGAGAGGTGGCCGGCCCCCTCCTCCTCTTTTCCCCCTCCGCGAATCCTATTCCGACTAGGATTGGGGGGGGGGAATCCTACTCCTAGAGGGAGTAGGACTCTCCTGTGCCCTCCTCCTTGGCCGGCCATCCTCCCTCCCTCTACTCCTTTATATACGGAGGCAGGGGGCACCTCTAGACACACAAGTTGATCCACGTGATCTATTCCTTAGCCGTGTGCGGTGCCCCCTGCCACCATATACCTCGATAATACTGTAGCGGAGTTTAGGCGAAGCCCTGCTGCTATAGTACATCAAGATCGTCACCACGCCGTCGTGCTGATGGAACTCTTCCCCGACACTTTGCTGGATCGGAGTCCGGGGATCGTCATCGAGCTGAACGTGTGCTCGAACTCGGAGGTGCCGTAGTTTCGGTGCTTGATCGGTTGGATCGTGAAGACGTACGACTACTTCCTCTACGTCGTGTCATCGCTTCTGCAGTCGGTCTGTGTTGGGTACGTAGACAACACTCTCCCCCTCGTTGCTATGCATCACATGATCTTGCGTGTGCGTAGGAAATTTTTTGAAATTACTACGAAACCCAACAGTGGCATCCGAGCCAGGTTATTTATGTTGATGTTATATGCACGAGTAGAACACAAGTGAGTTGTGGACGATACAAGTCATACTGCCTACCAGCATGTCATACTTTGGTTCGGCGGTATTGTTGGACGAGACGACCCGGACCAACCTTACGCGTACGCTTACGCGAGACCGGTTCCCTCGACGTGCTTTGCACAGAGATGGCTTGCGGGCGACTGTCTCTCCAACTTTAGTTGAACCAAGTATGGCTACGCCCGGTCCTTGCGAAGGTTAAAACGGAGTCTATTTGACAAACTATCGTTGTGGTTTTGATGCGTAGGTGAGATTGGTTCTTACTTAAGCCCGTAGCAGCCACGTAAAACTTGCAACAACAAAGTAGAGGACGTCTAACTTGTTTTTGCAGGGCATGTTGTAATGTGATATGGTCAAGGCATGATGCTGAATTTATTGTATGAGATGATCATGTTTTGTAACCGAGTTATCGGCAACTGGCAGGAGCCATATGATTGTCGCTTTATTGTATGCAATGCAATCGCGATGTAATGCTTTACCTTATTACTAAACGGTAGTGATAGTCGTGGAAGCATAAGATTGGCGAGACGACAACGATGCTACGATGGAGATCAAGGTGTCGCGCCGGTGACGATGGTGATCATGACGGTGCTTCGGAGATGGAGATCACATGCACAAGATGATGATGGCCATATCATATCACTTATATTGATTGCATGTGATGTTTATCTTTTATGCATCTTATCTTGCTTTGATTGACGGTAGCATTATAAGATGATCTCTCACTAAATTATCAAGAAGTGTTCTCCCTGAGTATGCACCGTTGCGAAAGTTCTTCGTGCTGAGACACCACGTGATGATCGGGTGTGATAGGCTCTACGTTCAAATACAACGGGTGCAAAACAGTTGCGCACGCAGAATACTCAGGTTATACTTGACGAGCCAAGCATATACAGATATGGCCTCGGAACACGGAGACCGAAAGGTCGAGCGTGAATCATATAGTAGATATGATCAACATAATGATGTTCACCGATGAAACTACTCCATCTCACGTGATGATCGGACATGGTTTAGTTGATTTGGATCACGTGATCACTTAGAGGATTAGAGGGATGTCTATCTAAGTGGGAGTTCTTAAGTAATATGATTAATTGAACTTAAATTTATCATGAACTTAGTCCCTGATAGTATCTTGCTTGTTTATGTTGATTGTAGATAGATGGCTCGTGCTGTTGTTCCGTTGAATTTTAATGCGTTCCTTGAGAAAGGAAAGTTGAAAGATGATGGTAGCAATTACACGGACTGGGTCCGTAACTTGAGGATTATCCTCATTGCTGCATAGAAGAATTACGTCCTGGAAGCACCGCTGGGTGCCAGGCCTGCTGCTGGAGCAACGCCAGATGTTATGAACGTCTGGCAGAGCAAAGCTGATGACTACTCGATAGTTCAGTGTGCCATGCTTTACGGCTTAGAATCGGGACTTCAACGACGTTTTGAACGTCATGGAGCATATGAGATGTTCCAGGAGTTGAAGTTGATATTTCAAGCAAATGCCCGGATTGAGAGATATGAAGTCTCCAATAAGTTCTATAGCTGCAAGATGGAGGAGAACAGTTCTGTCAGTGAGCATATACTCAAAATGTCTGGGTATAATAATCACTTAATTCAATTGGGAGTTAATCTTCCAGATGATTGCGTCATTGACAGAATTCTCCAATCACTGCCACCAAGCTACAAGAGCTTCGTGATGAACTATAATATGCAAGGGATGAACAAGACTATTCCCGAGCTCTTCGCGATGCTGAAAGCTGCGGAGGTAGAAATCAAGAAAGAGCATCAAGTGTTGATGGTCAACAAGACCACTAGTTTCAAGAAAAAGGGCAAAGGAAAGAAGAAGGGGAACTTCAAGAAGAACGGCAAGCCAGTTGCTGCTCAAGAGAAGAAACCCAAGTCTGGACCTAAGCCTGAAACTGAGTGCTTCTACTGCAAGCAGACTGGTCATTGGAAGCGGAACTGCCCCAAGTATTTGGTGGATAAGAAGGATGGCAAAGTGAACAAAGGTATATGTGATATACATGTTATTGATGTGTACCTTACTAATGCTCGCAGTAGCACCTGGGTATTTGATACTGGTTCTGTTGCTAATATTTGCAACTCGAAACAGGGGCTACGGATTAAGCGAAGATTGGCTAAGGACGAGGTGACGATGCGCGTGGGAAACGGTTCCAAAGTCGATGTGATCGCGGTCGGCACACTACCTCTACATCTACCTTCGGGATTAATATTAGACCTAAATAATTGTTATTTGGTGCCAGCGATGAGCATGAACATTATATCTGGATCTTGTTTAATGCGAGACGGTTATTCATTTAAATCAGACAATAATGGTTGTTCTATTTATATGAGTAATATCTTCTATGGTCATGCACCCTTGAAGAGTGGTCTATTTTTATTGAATCTCGATAGTAGTAATACACATATTCATAATGTTGAAGCCAAAAGATGCAGAGTTGATAATGAAAGTGCAACTTATTTGTGGCACTGTCGTTTAGGTCATATCGGTGTAAAGCGCATGAAGAAACTCCATACTGATGGACTTTTGGAACCACTTGATTATGAATCACTTGGTACTTGCGAACCGTGCCTCATGGGCAAGATGACTAAAACACCGTTCTCCGGTACTATGGAGAGAGCAACAGATTTGTTGGAAATCATACATACCGATGTATGTGGTCCGATGAATATTGAGGCTCGTGGCGGATATCGTTATTTTCTCACCTTCACAGATGATTTAAGCAGATATGGGTATATTTACTTAATGAAACATAAATATGAAACATTTGAAAGGTTCAAAGAATTTCAGAGTGAAGTTGAAAATCATCGTAACAAGAAAATAAAGTTTCTACGATCTGATCGTGGAGGAGAATATTTGAGTTACGAGTTTGGTGTACATTTGAAAAACTGTGGAATAGTTTCGCAACTCACGCCACCCGGAACACCACAACGTAATGGTGTGTCCGAACGTCGTAATCGTACTTTACTAGATATGGTGCGATCTATGATGTCTCTTACTGATTTACCGCTATCATTTTGGGGTTATGCTTTAGAGACGGCCGCATTCACGTTAAATAGGGCACCATCAAAATCCGTTGAGACGACGCCTTATGAACTATGGTTTGGCAAGAAACCAAAGTTGTCGTTTCTGAAAGTTTGGGGCTGCGATGCTTATGTGAAAAAGCTTCAACCTGATAAGCTCGAACCCAAATCAGAGAAATGTGTCTTCATAGGATATCCAAAGAAAACTATTGGATACACCTTCTATCACAGATCCGAAGGAAAGACTTTTGTTGCTAAATTCAGAAACTTTCTTGAGAAGGAGTTTCTCTCGAAAGAAGTGAGTGGGAGGAAAGTAGAACTTGACGAGGTAACTGTACCTACTCCCTTGTTGGAAAGTAGTACGTCACAGAAAATTGTTTCTGCGACACCTACACCAATAAGTGAGGAAGTTAATGATAATGATCATGAAACTTCAGAACAAGATACTACTGAACCTCGTAGATCAACCAGAGTAAGATCCGCACCAGAGTGGTACGGTAATCCAGTTCTGGAAGTCATGCTACTAGATCATGATGAACCTACGAACTATGAAGAAGCGATGGTGAGCCCAGATTCCGCAAAGTGGCTTGAAGCCATGAAATCTGAGATGGGTTCCATGTATGAGAACAAAGTATGGACTTTGGTTGACTTGCCCGATGATCGGCAAGCAATTGAGAATAAATGAATCTTCAAGAAGAAGACTGACGCTGATGGTAATGTTACTGTCTACAAAGCTCGACTTGTCGCGAAAGGTTTTCGACAAGTTCAATGGATTGACTACGATGAGACCTTCTCACCCGTAGCGATGCTTAAGTCCGTCCGAATCATGTTAGCGATAGCCGCATTTTATGATTATGAAATTTGGCAGATGGATGTCAAAACTGCATTCCTGAATGGATTTCTGGAAGAAGAGTTGTATATGATGCAACCGGAAGGTTTTGTCGATCCAAAGGGAGCTAACAAAGTGTGCAAGCTCCAGCGATCCATTTATGGATTGGTGCAAGCCTCTCGGAGTTGGAATAAACGATTTGATAGTGTGATCAAAGCATTTGGTTTTATACAGACTTTCAGAGAAGCCTGTATTTACAAGAAAGTGAGTGGGAGCTGAGGGAGTCCTGGATTAGGGGGTCTCCGGACAGCCGGACTATCTCCATTGGCCGGACTGTTAGACTATGAAGATACAAGATTGAAGACTTCGTCTCGTGTCCGGATGGGACTCTACTTGGCGTGGAAGGCAAGCTAGGCAATACAATATGGATATCTCCTCCTTCACTCATTAGGCACCCCAGGCTTTACACTTTATGCTTCCGGCTCGTATGTTGTGTGGAATTGTGAGCGGATAACAATTTCACACAGGAAACAGCTATGACCATGATTACGCCAAGCTATTTAGGTGAGACTATAGAATACTCAAGCTTGGCGATGCGGATATTCAAGATCTCCTACCATTGTAACCGACTTTGTGTAACCCTAACCCTATCCGGTGTCTATATAAACCGGAGGGTTGTAGTCCGTAGGCAGTCAATTCCATACACAACAATCATACCATAGGCTAGCTTCTAGGGTTTAGCCTCCTTGATCTCGTGGTAGATCTACTCTTGTACTACCCATATCATCAATATTAATCAAGCAGGAGTAGGGTATTACCTCCATTGAGAGGGCCCGAACCTGGGTAAAAAACATCGTGTCCCTTGCCTCCTGTTACCATCCAGCCTAGACACACAGTTCGGGACCCCCTACCCGAGATCCGCCGGTTTTGACACCGACATTGGTGCTTTCATTGAGAGTTCCTCTGTGTCGTCGCCTTTAGGCCCGATGGCTCCTTTCATCATCAACCACGATACGGTCCAGGGTGAGACTTTTCTCCCCGGACAGATCTTCGTCTTCGGCGGCTTCGCTCTGCGGGCCAATTCGCTCGGCCACCTGGAGCAGATCGAAAACTACGCCCCTGGCCATCAAGTCAGGTTTGGAAGCTTAAACTACACGGCTGACATCCGCGGAGACTTGATCTTCGACGGGCTCGAGCCACGGCCAAGCGCGCCGCACTATCTCGAGGGGAATGATCTAGCTCTGCCCCCGGACAGTGTCCTGGAGGCCGCACACGCATCGGTTCCGACCCCTAACTCGGAGCCTATTGTGCCAATCGAGGATGAGCGGTTGGACGTCACCTCGGGGGCTGCGATCCTGAAAGCGATCGAGCCGAACGCTAGCCCCGCACTCTGCATCACCCGTGACTCCGAGGATCCGGACTCCTCCCCGGACTCCGAACCCCCCGCGCCCCTGCCAATCGAATCCGATTGGGCGCCGATAATGGAGTTCACCGCCGCAGACATCTTTCAGCATTCGCCTTTTGGCAACATCCTGAATTCTCTTAAGTCTCTCTCTTTATCAGGAGAGCCCTGGCCGGACTACGGTCAGCGAGGATGGGATACGGACGGCGAAGAAATTCAAAGCCCACCCACCACCCACTTGGTAGCCACGGTCGACAATTTAAACGACGTGCTCAACTTCGACTCTGGAGACATCGACAGCATGGAGGACGATGCAGGAGATACCGACGAACCAACGCCCATAGGGCATTGGACAGCCACCTCATCTCACGATGTGTACATGGTGGATACCCCTAAAGGAAGCGACAATGAGGAAAAAGGGGATGGGACGGGAGATCGACCCCCTGAAAAGCAATCAAAGCGTCGGCGCAAACGACGACCCAAGCCCCGCCTCGACAAAAACCCAGCCATAGAGCAGGACGAGCCGGTAGACGACGAGCAGGCCTTAGAGCAACCGTCCGAACAGGGCAACACGGATAGAGAAACCGAACATCCCTCCTCCGGTGAAAACGGCATTCCGGACAACCTCACGCCGAATAAACCTATGGAGCAGAAGAATCTCCACGAGAGGCTCGTTGCAACTACATGCAGCCTAAAAAAGCAGAAGCGGAAGCTAAAAACAGCGGAAGATGCACTCCGGATCAGATGGAGCAAAGTAATCAATACCACAGATAAGTACGGCAACAGTCGCCGCACTAAAAGCTATCCGAAAAGTAAGCTACTGCCTGAATTCGACGAAGAGGCCCTAGAGCCCTCGCATTCAAAAAATGAAAAAGCCACACGGTCGGATAGACGACCCCACAAAGCGGCAAGCGGCGCCGCACCTAAATCGGCATGCTACCCACTTAAGGATTCACATCATGGCCCAGTCAGGTCCATTTATGGGCCAAGAAAGCAAGCTCTCGTAAGAAACGCTATGAAGCCATCATCAGAATCCAGCACACCCAAATACAGGGGCGCCGCACACCCCCTATGTTTCACCGATGAGGTCCTGGACTATGAATTCCCAGAGGGATTCAAACCCGTAAACATAGAGGCATATGATGGAACAACAGACCCTGAAGTTTGGATCGAGGATTATATCCTCCACATACACATGGCTAGAGGAGATGATCTCCACGCCATAAAATATCTACCCCTTAAGCATAAAGAGCCAGCCCGGCATAGGCTTAAAAGCCTTCCCGAAAACACAATTGGAAGCTGGGAAGAGCTCGAGGATGCTTTCCGAGCAAACTTTCAAGGGACCTATGTCCGCCCTCCGGATGCAGACGATCTTAGTCACATAACTCAACAACCCGGAGAATCAGCTCGGCAGTTCTGGAATAGATTCCTCACTAAAAAGAATCAGATAGTCGACTGTCCGGACGCCGAAGCCTTAGCAGCTTTCAGGCATAATGTCCGAGACGAATGGCTCGCCAGACACCTCGGCCAAGAAAAGCCAAGAACAATGTCCGCACTAACAAGCCTCATGACCCGCTTTTGTGCAGGGGAGGACAGCTGGTTGGCAAGGTGCAGCCCCAGCGACCCAAGTACATCCGAAACTAGGGATGGAAACGGAAAACCGCGACACAACAAGGACCGTCGCTAGACTAAGGACAAAAGTCCGAAGAGCACGGCAGTCAATGTCGGATTCAAAGGCTCACGACAAAATCAGGAAAAATCGCCCCCCAGGATAACAGGGACGATCCATCCAACCTAAATAAAATCCTGGACAGGATATGTCAGATACGCATTACTCCCGGGAAGCCTGCTAACCATACCCACACAGACTGTTGGGTTTTCAAACAATCCGGCAGACTCAATGCCAAACACAAGGGGCTCGACACACCAAGCAAAGACAAGGACGAACCCCAAAAGCAGAGCACCAGGAAACAAAAGAACTTCCCACAAGAAGTGAAAACAGTGAACTCACTTCACATAACAAAACGTGCGGCGCCCGTAAAGGTACGCACCACACGGCCCATGCCCAAAGGGTCCTGCCACTGGTTGTCAAAACCGATCATCTTCCATCAGCTAGATTATTCTAGGAATATCAAGAATGTAGGCTGGACTGCCTTGATACTCGATCCAATAATTGGCGGACTCCAGTTTTCAAATGTCATTATGGACGGCGGCAGTGGACTAAACCTGATATATCAGGATACAATCCAGCACATGAGGATAAACCCAGCAAGAATCCGCCACGGCAAAACCTCCTTTCAAGGGGTAATACCTGGTCCGGACACCCATTGTATGGGTTTTCTCCGGCTCGAAGTCATATTTGGCCCTGCCGATAACCTCCGCCGTGAAAAGCTGACCTTCCATATCGTCCCGTTCTCAAGTCTCTATCGAGCACTACTGGGACGCGAAGCTTTCACTCGTTTTAACGCAATACCACATTATGCATCTCTTACGCTTAAGATGCCTGGTCCATGAGGCATCATCTCTTTGAAGGGGAAGCACTAAAGTGCGCCTCCCCAAGCGGAGGACTGTGCGGCCGCTTTGACAGCCCCACAGCAAAATGGCCTCACCGGCCAGAAAACTTCGAAATAGGTCATTAAAGACCACGAACGCGGATAGACGAGTTCGGTGCAAAATCATCATTGATGCAGGCCTACAAGCCATATACCCCCGCACTAGGGGCTCCACGCATATACAATAAGAGACAATCTTATATATCTTACTTTATACTTTGCTTATTTTAAACTTTTTCGCACGGCCCGTTTTCAACTCAGTTCCTCTCTTTTACAGATGAACGTCGTGCGGCGCCCGTCCAGGATACGGCACAACGGAGACACAGGCGCAGACGTGCAGTAGGGACCCGTCCTAAAGGATTCTTTTTAGATTAAGACCCTGCGTAAACCTTTTTTACTGTCTCTTGTTGCTACACATCCCCTGGTTTTTTCTTTCTGATATAACCAAGGAGGAGGCTGGTGTCTTGGTATGTGGCCACGTCAGAATTCTTGCACGTACCTCGACACTAGGGGCTTTTTTAATAAAGAGTGTTGTTTCGCCCGCACTCATAAAGACCGAACACCTTAGGGAGTGTTCGGCGTCGCGAGTTTTGGCATTATATGCATCAGCTCCGAATCATGTCTTTGGTCAAATGTTGGGTTGCCCGGCTCCTCAGTTTGGCTACCTTACGTTCCGCTCTATCGGCTAAGGTAGCACTAGGAGAACTACTGCGATTGTGCCCCGGTTCGGCTAGGCGAGCACCTCAGTAGAGAAAGCCGAAAACTGACTGTCATGATGTAGCGTGAGACTGGTCAGCCACTCGATGACCTATCGGAATCTATCGGATTCCTCCGCTTTAACGAAGGGCCGCTTCCCGGTCAGGCACATATGTGCCCCGAACTCGGACGAGCGCAGTTGCCACCAAGGAGCTACCTAAATAGTCTCACTGTCAAACTCCTATGGCTAAGTGAAAGTGTTAAAGCATTATAGTCCGGTTGCCTGGCCCGCTGCGCTATCACCTCTTTTGTAGGACCAAGACGTTGGGTTAAGTGTGAAAATGCGTCTTCTGCGAGCACCCCCGCATTATGTGCGTGGGGCTGAAGCCAACGACTACCATCTTTCAGATTATATATATATATATATATATATATATATATATCTTAAAACGGCCGCACAGGAGGTGTTCCCAATACTTGGAGGCACAAGTATAAAATAGGCCACTACAGTTTATCAAAATATTACTTTATAATTACATATGCTATCATAACATAGCATCTTTCGGGCACTGCGTCTCCATTACACGAGCGCCTTCAAGAACTTTCTGAAAATAGTGCTCGGAGGGTACTCGGCTTTTGTCCGAATCTCGGGACGCAACAACGGTGGTCTCCATCTCTGCCCAGTATGTCTTAACACGGGAAAGAGCCATCCTAGCGCCCTCTATGCACGATGACCTCTTCGTTGCATTTATACGCGGCACCGCGTCAAGGAATTGCTGCACCAAGCTGAAATAACTCTTCGGCTCCGATCTCCCCGGCCACAGGTGACCCATGACATACTTCATGGCGAGTCCAGACAACCTATTCACTTCGGCCCATTGAGCCAAACGATCATCCACTGCCAGTGGACACTCTGGATTGTGAAACTGTGACCAGAAAAGCTTTTCCACTTCGCGATCTTTCTGATCTCGAAAGTGTTCGGTCACATCAGCAGCACTCGCTGCCAAATCCAGATAGGTATCCTCCACACTCCACATCCGGTCCAACGGAGCAAACTTTGGATCACAAAACTTCCTCCGCAGCATAAAGGGCTTTCCAGCCGCAATCTATTCGGCCTGACGCAGCTCCTCCTTCGCAGCTCTCATCGCAGAGCGAGCGTCCTTGGCATCGGCAACGGCCTTCTCTAAGTCCGTCTGTCTCGCCCGGTCTTCTTTCTCAAGAAGTTTGCAACGGTCTGCAGCGCTCTTTAACTTCTCGGCCATCTCGGCCATCTCTTCTTTGCTTCGGCAGTGAGCAGCCTGTTCGGCTCTCAGCTCTTCAAGGGCCTTCTCGGCAGCCGCATCGCTTTTTCTAGCTTGCTCCTTAGCTCGGGCAAGTTCTGCCCTAAGATTCTCCACGGCGGCCGTACCATCTGCGTCAAGCACACACATTGTAAGACACTGGCATGAAGCTTCTCTTACCTGATGCCGCCCGAAGAATTACATACCTTGAGCCTCATCAAGCCGCTTGTTGACAAGCGCGATGTCGGCATCTGCCACGTCCAGTTGCCGCTTTAGTTCGGCCACATCATCAGTTCGGCTTGATTCCGAACACCTCGCCACCTACATTCAAAGGCGACATCTTAGACCTGGGATTATGATCCTCTGCATGTCGTCATTTCTTGACAACGCGTAGAGTCTCAGGGGCTACTATCTACACAGGGCGCATCTTACTTATGCGCAACTGACAAAAGTGTACATTATCTAACGTACCTCAAAACCCGTCAGTAAACTTTTGACGGCCTCATGCAATCCGCTTTCTGCGGATGAAATCCTTTCAATCACCGTACCCATCAATGCACGGTGCTCCTCTGAGATAGAAGCTCGCCCCAGCAGAATCTTTAGCTCCTCCGGCCGAGCACCAGACGGTGCCGGACTTGTCCTATGGCCTCTTTCGAAGGCCGGAGGCGGAGAACCTCGGGGGGCCGCACAGCCACCTCCCGCCCCTGCCGGATTTGGAGAAACCCTCCGCGACGACACCTCAGGGTTGCCCGCCTCGCTAGGCGGCACGGCAGGGGGAGGCTTCCCGCTCTCCATCATCTCCGGAAGGAGATCCCCCGAAGACGAGCTCTGCTGAGAAGGGCTGAGGTCCGAGCTACAAGATAAAGGTTTGGTTAATCTTCTCAGATATAAATCAAGGACTTCCCTCATCCCTGAAAAGGAAAATATTTTCTCCACTTACGGCTCGCTGGAGGGCTGATCCCCTTGAGGGCATAGTCCGGCCGAGGAACTCCCCGGCGTCGGACCCTCTGACGAGGATTTTCTCCCCCGTTTCGAGGCCATGGTTTCCGGGTCGTCAGAGGCGGCTCTCTTCTTCCCCTTAGGAGAGGAATTGTCGGTTCCTCCCTTCGGAGCAGCCTCCTTCGAGGAGGCCATAGCTTCCTTGTCCTCCCCCTCCAAAGGCATTATCTCCAGCATCCTGACCAGCACGGGATCCGGCCTGGTTTCAGGAAGGGGAGCCGGACACCTGATCAGCTTTGCCTTCGCTATCCACTCCTGTTTAAAAGGATGGCTCTTTTAGGGGCAAGTTTATGACAATTATACGGATAGAAGGTCTGGGCACAAGGTTGCTTACTTGAGTATCCGGGCAATTGCAGCTTAGGCCCGTGTCCTCGGTCAAATCCGGACACATCATTTGTGATCCGAAGAACAGTTTATACATCTCCACGGGCGTTGCGCCCATAAAATGCTGGAGAGCTCGTGGTCCCTCCGGATTAAACTCCCACAGACGAAGGGAGCGACGTTTGTCGGGCAGTGTTCAGCGAATCAGCATGACCTGCGTCACCTTGTCCAGGTTGAGGTCTCTCTCTAAGAGATCCCTGATGCGGCCCTGCAATAAGGGCATGTCTTTGGATAACCCCCAATCTAATCCTTTGTTGACCCATGACGCTAGCCGTGATGGGGGACTTGAGCGAAAGGCAGGAGGCGCCTCCCACTTGGCGCTCCTGGGAGCGGTGATATAGAACCATTCTCGTTGCCACAAGCCGAGCTCCTCTTGAAAGGAGCCCTCGGGCCATGGAGCATCAGCATTCTTACTTATGACAGCGCCTCCGCACTCTGCGTGCCGTCCCTCGATCATCTTCGGCTCCACTCCAAAAGTCTTGAGCCACAATCCGAAGTGAGGAGTAACACGGAGGAACGCTTCGCACACAACGATGAATGAGGAAATGTGGAGGATGGACTCCGGAGCTAAGTCATGAAATTCCAGCCCGTAATAAAACAGCAGCCCCCTCACGAAGGGATCCATTGGGAAGCCTAACCCCCGAAGGAAGTGAGACATGGACACTACGCTCTCACCGGGCTGGGGACTGGGAATAGCCTGCCTTTGAGCAGGCAACCTATGTGAAATTTCGGCGGTCAAGAACTTAGCCTCTCTCAACTTTAGCACGTCCTCCTCCATGACGGAGGAGGGCATCCATCGGCCTTGAAGGTCGGAACCGGACATTGTCGAAGATCCGAAGCGCTTGGAATCTGGAGCCTAGGGTGTTGGAACTCGAGGCGACGGGCGAACTCGTTTGAGATTGGAAAAAGGAGTAAGGCCTTGGTCTCTTTATAAGAGGTTGAATACCAGGAGCCCTCCCCGTAACCGTTTGGGGCTCGCCTTTAATCAAGAAAACATGCTAACGGGCACGATTGGGTTACCCACGTCCGTATTGATGAGAATCCCGTAAAAGGGGGGCACACGATCTCTGCTTTGACAAGACGTGCCAAGGAAACCGCCTCGCAAAACACGCTGAGGTGGAAAAGTGAAAACGATCCGAGTGAAGGACTTGGCTGTAGTGTGATGGCGCACTGCGGAATACGTCAGCAGATTTGATTTGTGTTAATATTATTCTCTCTATGGCAATATGTGGAAGCTTATTTTGCAGAGTCGGACACTACTCTTGGTGTTTACAATCTTCTATGAAGAACTTGGAGGAGGAACCCGCCTTGCAATGCCGAAGACAATTTGCGCGCCAGACTCGTCGTCATTGAAGCCTGGTCCAGGGGCTACTGAGGGAGTCCTGGATTAGGGGGTGTTCGGGTAGCCGGACTATACCTTCAGTCGGACTCCAGGACTATGAAGATACAAGATTGAATACTTCGTCCCGTGTCCGGATGGGACTTTCCTTGGCGTGGAAGGCAAGCTTGGCGATGCGGATATTCAAGATCTCCTACCATTGTAACCGACTTTGTGTAACCCTAACCCTATCCGGTGTCTATATAAACCGGAGGGTTGTAGTCCGTAGGTAATCAACTCCATACACAACAATCATACCATAGGCTAGCTTCTAGGGTTTAGCCTCCTTGATCTCGTGGTAGATCTACTCTTGTACTACCCATATCATCAATATTAATCAAGCAGGAGTAGGGTATTACCTCCATCGAGAGGGCCCGAACCTGGGTAAAAAACATCGTGTCCCTTGTCTCCTGTTACCATCCGGCCTAGACGCACAGTTCGGGACCCCCTACTCGAGATCCGCCGGTTTTGACACCGACACCCCTCCTATATAAACAACACTTACGAAAATTTCAGTTTCTCATCTGCTTCTTCTCCTCTACACCGTCGCCCGCCGCCCCCGTCTCCATATCCCTCATCGCCGCCCCCGTCGCCGCCCCGTCCCCGTCGTCGCCGCCCCGTCGTCCCCGTCCCCGTCGTCACCGCCGCCCCGTCCCACGTCGTCCCCGTCCCCTTCGTCGCCGCCCCGGCCCGTACGTCCCCGTCCCCGTCGTCGCCGCCCCGTCCCTGTCCCCGTCGTCGCCGCGCCCGTCGCCGTCCCCGTCGCCGCCCCCCGTCGCGTCTCGCCTCGCCGGTGAGCGCACACACACATACATTTTTTAGTTTTTTAGTTATAGAAATAGTTATAAAAATGTTAGAAATTTTTCATTTTTAGTTATAGAAATAGTTAGTTATATAGCATTGTTAGAAACGTTATAAAAATGTTAGAAATTTTTCTGTTTTTTAGTTATAGAAATAGTTATAAAAAAGTTAGAATTGTTAGAAATTTTTCTGTTTTTTAGTTATAGAAATAGTTATAAAAAAGTTAGAAATTTTTCTTTTTTTAGTCCTAGAAATATGAGAAATGTTATACAAATGTTAGTTATATATATAGAAATGTTATATTTTTTTTCTGTTTTTTAGTTATTGAAATATTAGAAATGTTATAGAAATGTTAGTTATATAGCATTGTTAGAAATGTTAGTTATATAGAAATGTTAGAAATTTTAGTTATCAAAATCCAATCATTAAAAAAATGTTACTTTTTGCGGGCATATAGCTAGTATTTGTTCTCGACGATGCCCGGCCCGCATCCTCGCCGTCGACCCGTCCGCGACGACGTCCGGCTGACCCATGTCTGGGACTGGGCTCCGCCGGGCTGGCACTGGGAGGTGCTGCCTGGAGGGGCGCGCTGCTTGATGAGGAACCCGGCCTCGGGTCCCGTCGTCGACCCTGATCTCGTTTGGTGGCGTTCGCGTGGGCCAGTTTCGGTGCGGAGGGAGCCGGCCCCGCCGGAGGTGGGCCATGGTTGCGTTAGAGGGCGGCAGGTTCTCCAATACCTGGCAGTTTCTTCAGGGATCTCACTTCAGCTATGATCCTGTGAGGGTTCCATCTCTTTGGGTGTCCACCGCCCGCGCCGCAGGAACCGCGAGTGTCCTAGATTCTTCTGTTGAATTCGATCTTTATTAGCTACCTAGCCAGTGATGTATTTGATATTATATATTATTCGAGACGATGTATTCGAGATTATATATTATTCGAGACGATGTATTCGAGATTATATCTATTATTCGAGACGATGTATTCGAGATTATATCTATTATTCAAGACGATGTATTCGAGATTTTATCTATTATTCGAGATGATGTAATTTGAATACTAAATTGTCTTATATTTCTTTTGGATTAGTTAAATAAAAGCTATGGCGGACAATACTAGCAGAGAGGGAGAATAGACCCTGTTCGATATGATACGCCATCCTCGCGGGCCAGATGATGATCAGAATGAAGAAGATTATGACGGCTCCGAATTTCTAAACAACACCGGAGAGGGTGATATGATATTAGATCGCGACGACCGAATTGATGAAGTCATGAACTACGATTATGATGATGACGAAGAAAATGTTGATCTTGAAATAACAAAGACCGGCGAGGTATATATATTTATATAAGCAGGCATCTGGTGATCATCACATGTTTTAAATGAGTTGAAGATATATTAAAGAATCGATCTTTCTTCTTTCAGTCATCCGGATCGAGCAAATCTTCAGGCAACAGGACGAAACGAGGCCCGAACAAAAAGTTGAAGGAGGGCGTAAAGTACAATATCGAGGCAATCAGACCTAATGGCGAACCATTAGCGCCTAAGAAGATTGCGGACAAGTTCGTTCGTCAGTGCAGAGTTCTTGTGAAGGACCTACTCCCGATCTCCCTTCAAGAATGGAGAGAGCCAGCAAAGCCACGTCCAGATCTTACTTTTGTCGACGACAGACAAAAAGGTCTGCTTTGGGATACTCTCATGGAACATTTCACCCTACCAGATCATTTCACAGAAGCAGATGTGCAGAAAGTCAAGGAAGCTACTCTTAGGAAGATGGCGGTTGCATTCAAGAACCACAAGAATCATGAATGAGACAAGTATGTGAAGGGAGGAAGGAAGACTCCAGTATTCGAGGGAACACTAGAGAAGCAAAGTGCTCATTGGGACGATTTCGTGAAATTCAAGGATTCAGAATTAGCTAAGGAACGGTCGAGAATAAACAAGAAGAATGCCGAAAAAAAGGATAAGTTCCATAAGCTGGGGCCAGGTGGCTACGCGGTGGCAATGCCTAAGTGGGATAAGTTTGAGAAAGAGATGGAGGATGCAGGTGTCACTCCGGTTACTAGGAGCTGGCCCCCCAGGTGTAGGACTTGGTTCTATGCGCATGGGGGGAGTTGGACCCGAAGACAGGCAAAGTTTCGACGAAGGCATGTCTGGACGGAGCCGACGATGCGATACTTGTTGCAATAGAAGAGGCTCGATCGGGGGTGTTCCAGCCCAACAGAGAGAACGACGAGCTTACGCGTGCCCTGGGAAATCCTGAACACCTGGGAAGAACATGAGACAAGGGCGCTATTCCGTGGTATGAGGGGTTTTCGGACTGGAACGCCGACTACAAAACCCGTGCGAGAAGGAAGATTGCGGAGGAGAAGCAGAGGAGGATGGAGGAGGAGCAGAGGAAGCTGGACTATGAACGCCTTCAAGGCCTAGAATCAGCGCACGCGGACTTGACAGTCAAATTCCAGCGGCAGCAGGAGTAGATCGACTCACTTAGCCAGCAAAGGGGGTCTCAACAGCTGCAGCAGCTAGCGGATGATCCAGCATTGGATAACACCGCCCCATCCATGCCGAGAAGCAGCGCGGGTTCCGCCCCGGGTGACGCAATGCTGGATAGATACCCCGTGGATGACATCATGGAGAACACTAACTGCGAGCTACACTTCAAAATGAAGAACATATCCATGAAGGTGGCGGACGCCGTTGCTTTTATAAATCCCCCCGAGGCAACCATCCATTGCAACCCGATTCCAGCGGGCTATGCTCGTGTCTTGGTTGATGAGGTGGTGGACCCATATTCGGGTCTACAGCTTAACATTCCTGGAGGTGACGACAAGCACACATTGGGAGAGGCCATACATTGTGTCATCTTATGGAGAAAGGATTGCATCGTCTTTCGAAGGCCACCGACACCGCGTCACCCGACTCCTCGTCGAAGTCCGCCACCGAGTCAGTAGACTCCCGCTCCTGCAAGTCCACCAACGCGTCAGGCCACTCCTCCTCCTCCAAGTCCGACACATCGTCAGACGTCCACTCCTCCTCCAAGTCCGGCACAACTTCAGGCCACTCCTCCTCCAAGTCCGGCACAGCTTCAGGCCACTCCTCCTCGTCCAACTTAGCCCCGTCAGCCGTCTTCGCCGCCTCAGCAATCGCAGAAGAGACACCCCGCAGCTATGGTGCGTAGCGGTACGAGTCGAGGTAGTACAAGAAGTACAGGCGGAGGCAAGCGATATAAATATGGTCCAAGCCTCACTAGTCCTCTTCCTCAGAGGGCTTACGACAGGACCGAGGAGCAAACCAATGCCATAGTGCGGGCAGAAGTGGACGCCCATTTTGGACCGAAACCGCCACCGCCGCCAAGGGAGAAAGTGCCTGCGGAAAAGATTGACCACTTCATTCGTATGGCTCAACCACCAGCTCCCAAGCCTGTTGACACAGACTATGAGCGCCACATCAGGAAGTTAAATCGAGCACGTCTACAGAAGGAGGCGAGCTCGAGCTCGAGCAAACAACAAGCAGCTGTCAAAAAATGCGGGAAAACCGTTCCCCAGCTGGGAGAACAGGCGGCGCAATCGATCCCCTCGCTTGTTGTGCCAACAACACGTGACAGTACGCGCGCCCAATATTATTGTGGGCAAACATTTTACGTTCCCGAGGTGGGCAATGTGGTAATAACCGAGGTGCATATAATGCAGACTGAAATTCTCAACATCACTGTTGGACAACTCCTCGAGATCGAGCCCATGCCTGTGCTTACAGAGGAGGAAATAAAACGGAAATATGTCCGGGGCGAACCTTTGGTCAAGCCAGACGAGGTCAAGAAGCTCCCAACGAGAATGTATGAATTGCATCAATGGTACATGGACATTACCAAGATTTCCAATCGAGAGTCCCTCATGGTGAATGTCAAGAAGGATCATTACTACCATGAGAAAGCTGTGGCCGTTGAGTATAATGAACTGTTTCAGTTATACAATCAAGACGCACTCGACAAATCTATCGTCAGTTGCTATTGTCTGTAAGTGATTTCTTTCTGTAATTTAAGTCTAAAGCTAGCTGTAGTGATCCTTTTGATCAATCATTACCTATAATTATCCTCACTATATTCTTTTCTGTGGTATTGTGCAAGATGAAGATGTATGAAATGAAAAAAGGTGGACGCTATGGCATTGGGTTCATTGACCCAAACACCGTTAATGAATACACATGGAGAATAGATGCATATCATGAAAAGCATGTAGAGGACAGCATGCTAGAGTTCTTGAAGCGCCTCAAATACAATGAAGATATACTACCTCCTTACAACTTTCAGCGAGTCACACTGTCTTGTACTACAAATTCTCTGTTTTTGCCTACTAGCTAGCTACATGTTTTTGCTTACATATGCCCGCTTAATTAAGACATGCAAACGTGTGTGCATGCAGATTTCACTGGATCTTGTGTATCATTAAAGTTGACGCCGGAACAGTTGAAATACTGGACTCACTACTCAAAGCAAATACTGACTATAACATCTTGTTTGGGATAGTCAACAGGTAATTTCAATCATTATTAAGTATATATCTCAGCCTATTTAGTTCGTCATTTCATGATATAAACTATTTAATAACCCATTTATTCATTTTCTTTGTCGGCGGGCAGGGCTTGGGCAAGGTTCATCAGCGTCACTCCAGGCGAATGGAAACAAAAGCTGAAATGGTTTCGACCCAAGGTAAGTAATTAAGTAGTACTAGCTAGCTAGCTAGCTAGCTGCCATCTCTTTAATTATCATGCTTGATTAATTATTATCTGATCAAATTCCATTCTCGTAAAGGCCCTGAAGTAGGCGCAAGGGACTAATCTGTGTGCATTCTGCGTTTGCAAGAACATTCGCATGATGGCGTCCGAAAGGAGCAGATCTCAAAGACAGGAATGAGTACGTTTGTCAGAACACTATTCACAATTTTTACACCATTATCGATATCTAGTCACACAACTAATACACATGCATATTGATCTCCTTCTTAACAGTTCAAAGAGGTGCGGGACAAGCTCCTAGAAACGGAGCGCGTACAAGCACTTCAAGAGGAAATAGCGGGATTTTTGCTCGACCAGGTCATAGATCCGAAGGGAGAATACCATTACCCGCTACCGCCCCCATGAACCACTTCCAATTGTCATCGTGCTCCGAAGGCACCAATTAGGCTAATGCCACTGGCTCCGAAGGCAACATGTAGGAGAAATTGTATATAGCTATACATGTGTGTATGTGTGAATTAATATGGTGGTTTGTGAGACATTTGATGATATATATATGATTGGTTCTACTAGAAATTCTATATATATATATATATAGAGAGAGAGAGAGAGTAGCACTATTCTGATCATGGGATCAGAATAACTATTTGGATCACAGCCTGCCGTATAAGGGCCCGACTGCTCCCTCCCGAACTTCCGGAACTCCCGAATCCATATAGCGGAAAAAAATCCCACCCACGATCTCTCGTCCACCACTTCTTCCCTCGATCCCCAACGCGCCCCGATCCTATCGCCCCCGCTGCCTACCACGCCTCCTACTGGCGCGCCAGCACCCCCGCCTCCTTCCCGAAGCGCCGTCATCCCCGCCTCCCGGCACGAGGCCGCCCCGAGACTCCTCCTGGGACGCCGTCGCCCCCGCCTTCCTCCTGGCGCGTCGCCGCCCCTGTCTTCTTCTAACTGCCACTATGGACCACCACCTTTGCCCCCGATCCACCTTGGTAGTGGATCCTGCATGCCATCGCCGACCATGGATCCTGGGCGCCACCGCCTGTCTTTGGATCCCGCCTGCCGCCGTCGGGGTCCCCGGCTGAAGACGAGCAAGCCGTGGATCCTGGGTGCCATCACGGGCCGTGGATCCCAGGGCGCCACCGCCTAGCTTTGATCCCGCCGGTCGCCGCCGAGGTTCTCGACTAAAGATTCCCTACGCCGCGGCACTCACGCCGTTCGCCACCGCCACCTCCTGCAGTTCATCGCCACCATCCAGCGTGCCCCTGGTCGCCCCCCGATTCTTCCCTGAGCAACGACAAGAACCACCTGACTCCCCTGGTTAGCCTCCATTGTGGGATCACTTCGCGTCGGTTCGTGAGGCTACAACCCCTGCCCTCCAATTTCATCACTTTTTTGTGTTTATCCTCTGAAAAAATTGGCCATCGTTGCAGGCCAGCTTCACTAGATTATTCAGTTCAGCTGTAAACAAATGAGCATTATACTTTGTTGTCCAGTTTGCTCACTTTTTGGAATGAAAAAAAGGCTGAAGGTAGAAATTGTTCCAGAAGGTGAAAAACATGTCCAAGTATATTTTCTAGAACACCGACACTCTCTGGACATCATTGGTATATGCATGCCGATGTTATCAACCAACTTTGACATATATGCTACAATTATCCCTCGAGACGGAACTGTTATAGTTGACTTGTATCCATGCTGGTTGACTTGTATCATCCCAGCCGCCCTTGTCGGCGAATCAATTTTGTGGTTGCTGCTCTGCCGGCCCCTCCGCCATGACCTGCGCCATCCACCTCGCCCCCTTGCCGCTGCCTTGGAGACCACCATGACCTGCACCAAGAGTGACCTTCTCCCCTCGTGCATACTGACCTTCTCCCCTCGTGCATACTGAATTTCTCCCCTTCTTTGCCAGGAACGACACAACTCTGCCCCCACATCCGAAAAGTGACCTTCTCCCCTCGGGCATACTGACCTTCCTCTCGTAGCACACATAGGGAGTGGCACACAAAGCACCGATCTCTCTCTTGTGTATCTGGATGAGCAGCAAAAAACTTGGGTAGGATCCCTCATCCGACCAAAGTTCTTTCGTTTTGTTGCGTATTTGGAATTGATGTTCAGAAAGAACAGGCGATTTTTGCATAAAAAATCACAAAAAAGTTCAAATAAAAAAAAGTAGTTTAAAAAGGAAATAAAAAAGCGAAGTTCCATTGTTTATAGAAAAACATAGAAGTTCATTTTCAAATAATGAAGAGGTTCAAAATATTTGTTACAAAATTCATTCTGGTGGTATATTATTTGCCACAAGCGCCAACACACACAGTTAAAGAAAAACAACACACACATTTAAATATTTGTTATCTGTGTGTGTAACTTTGTACAAAAATAAACTTTAGAAAGTTCACAAAACCCTGACCGGGACTAAAGGACAAAAGACAAAAACAGTAGACAATTTTTTCCGTCTCCGAAACTAAACCAAGAAGTTCAAATTTAAGATACACAGCAGGTCAATGTTTATAAGAAAATAAAAAAAATTGTATCTAAAATAAAATCTAAAAAATGTTTCTCACTACGTTCATTTTATAGGTGTTGGAAAATGTACAGCAGAAGTTCAAGTTAAACTAAGAGGGTGATTCAACGTTTATATAAGAATCAAAATTTTCATAGAAAAAGATTAAGAAAAATAATCAGGAAGTCCAAATCAAAAAGATGCAGAAGTTCGATGATTATAGAAAACTCAGATTTCCCTCGTTATTAAAAAATGGAAACAAGAAGTTCAAAAATAAAATAACAAGAAGTTCAACTTTTAAAAATAGAGCGCTTCAAAATTTCATAGAAAAAAATTAAGAAATAAAACAAGGAAGTCCAAATTAAAAAGATGCAGAAGTTTGATGATTATAGAAAACTCAGATTTTCCTCGTTATTATGGAAACAAGAAGTTCAAAGATAAAATAACAAGAAGTTCAATTTTTATAATTAGAGCGCCTCAAAATTCATAAAAAGATTAATAAACAAAACAGGAAGTCCATATTAAAAAGATGGAGAAGTTCGATGATTACAGTAAACTCAGATTTTTCTTGTTATTAAAGAGTGAAAATAAGAAGTTAAAAAATAAAATAACAGGAAGTTCAAATTTTAAAAATAGAGCGCTTTGAAATTCATAAAAAAGATTAAGAAGTTCAGATAAATATTTATAAAAAACTCAGATATTTTCACGTAACCGAGAGAAGTTTGATTGATAATTGCCAGAAGTTCACGTACTACACGGTGTGCATTTTTATTAAAAAAAGAATGAAAATGCAAAGCCTAAAGTTTTGTTGCTAGAAGTTCAAGTGCTCGGCCCGAGAAAGTTAAAAAAATTGTGAGAGAAGTTGAACAAAAATACGTGACAGAAGTTCAAGGTGAAAACAACGAGAAGTTCAACTACTGCAGGGAATGCATTTCAGGTGAGAAGAAAATGTATAGAAAAATAAAAGCTTAAAAGGTTTGTTGAAAAAGTTCAAGTGCTCTGTCCGGGGAAGTTCAAAAATTCTTGCGAGAGAGGTTCACCTTGTATTTCCATGTTTGATTTTTTCCGCATAAAAATCGAATACAATTCTTTACTCAAAATATGAAAAGGTGAAGTTCAAATTGAAATAACAAAGAAGTTCGGAGTTTATTAAAACATAGGATTTACCTATTAAAAAAATAAAAAACACAAGCTATTTTTTGCACTTTTAAAAACAACTCATATACGAAAAAAATGGTTGCTAGAATTTCAAGTGCTCGGCGAGGAAAAGTTTAAAAAATTCTTGTGAGAGAGCTTCACCGTGTATTTAGATGTCAAAAATACAAAAAAATATATGTTGTTTTTTGTGTTTTAAAATAATTCTCTCAAACCAGAGAGAAGTTCAGAGTGATAACGATCGGAAGTTCACGTACTACATGGTGTGTATTTCATATAATAAAAATACAATAAAGTGAAACTGAGTGAAGTTCAAACAGACATGTCCCAGAAGTTCAACTACTTCACGCGGTGCAAAAAACAGCACGTCAAAAAACAGAGTGAAGTTCAAATAAACATGCCCTAGAAGTTCAACTACTTCACACAGTGCATTTTCGTTCGCGATGAACGCATAAATCATGATCTCGCCATTTTTTAATTTACCTCAAAATAACAGGAATATCATTTGTGTAAGTTCAAGTCCTCGGTCGGAGAAAGTTAAAAAAAATATTGTGAGAGACGTTTGTACAAAAGGAATATTATTTGTGTAACACTAACGAATGGATGATAAAATTACAAACAAAAATACGTCACAGAAGTTCCACGTGAAAACAGCAGGAAGTTCAACTACTACGCTGAATAAATTTTAGATGAAAAACTTTTAAAATCGTCGCGAGTATGAAAAGATGATCAACACGGAAAACTTCCATGCTTACAGCAGCTTTCCATCGGTATATCACCCGGTCAATTCCGGTGAATGAATGGAGAGTTACGAGCAGTGGATGGAGACCTACGAGCAAAAAAATCACGTGAAAAACAGAGTGAAGTTCAGGTACACGCGCCGAGAAGTTCAAATTCTTCACGCGGTGCATTTTCGAAGAATCTGTTTCGCGATAGAGGTAGAACACATGATCCCGTCGTTTTCGAAATTACTTGAAAACGGCTAGGAATCAGAGAAAACCATCAACATGAAAAAGTTTCGCATTTTTCGTAGCTTTTCAGCGGTATATTATTTGCCCCATTCCGACAAAGTTCGTAGAAATTACGGCAAAAATACGTTTTTCGCCATTTTCAAAACTGACTTAAAACCGTTAAGAATTGGGAGAAACAATATATACCAAAAAGTTTCGCATTTGTTCAAGCTTTCCAACGCCATATCCTTTGCTGCATTCGGACGCATGGTTAAAAAATTAACTCGAAAATACGGACTCGGTAGGACTTGGACCATTTTCTAAATTACTCTTAAACCATTCAAAATTAGAAAAAAACTTTCAAGATGAAAAAGTAGCGCATTTTCATAAGCTTTCCAACGTCGTATCATATGCCTCCATTGGATTAGCCGTTTAGAAATGACATCGAAAAAACGAACTCAGCTGTTCGGTTCACGAAATTTTACGTTTTTTCAAATTACTCTTTAACCATAGAGAATTAGAGAAAGCTTTAAACATGTGGAAGGAGCAGTTTTATAGCAGCTTTCCAACGCCATATTATATGCCTCATTCCGATAAACGGTTTAGAAATGCGATCGAAAATACGATTCACGTTTTTTGTGCGAGGAAAAAACGGTTTTCAAAACTGCTCTTAAACCGCTTATATTTTGCCAAAAACTTAAGTTGGATCATGATACTGGTGTCTATAGCTTTCCAACGATATATCGCAAGCCCCGTTTGGGCAATGTTGGCGGAAGTTCAACCTAGTTAACAGAGAAGTTCAACGTACTACTAGCGGGGCAGGTCAGGTTATGATCAGAATATTATTATGATCCCGTGATCAGAATAGTGTTTATGTGTGTGTGTCTATATATATATATATATATATATATATATATATATAACGTGTACAATGTGTAGTATCGTAAAATACCAGCAAACGAAAAAGAATTAAATGAAAAACACAAAATTAAATGAAAAAAAAATCATAAAACCAAAAACCACCCAAACCTTGTAGTACCGGTTGGTGTTACCAACCGGTACTAAAGGGCTCCCGGCCCCCAGAGCTGGCTCGTGCCACATGGTTGCCCTTTAGCACCGGTTCGTGCTGAACCGATACTAAAGGAGGGGGGGAGGGGGGTCTTTAGTGCCCACACTTTAGTGCCGGTTATGGAACCGGCACTAAAGGGCCTTACGAACCGGTGCTATTGCCCGGTTCTGCACTAGTGATGGCGCGTACGTGCTCGCAGCTGGCCTGGTCGCTCACCGCGCGCCGCAGCTAGCTCTGGCAGCTCGACGTTGATTCCGTCCGGCTCCAGCGGAACAAGTAGCTAGCTAGCTAGGCCTTCTTTGCCTTGGTCCTCATTGTCGCACGCATCCTCCATTCCCTGCCACCGCTCGCCGTGGTCTTGGGCTGGGACGTACGGCGCGCACGTAACGTATGTAGGAGTAGGCGTTGGACGGTGGCATGGCATATATATGGCGCCGTGCATGCTCGTCGGCAGGGCAGGGACGATGGCCACTCTTGGACCTCACGATCAGTTGCGGTGTGGTCCAAAGAGATAACCCTGATCAGCTGCATGCTTCCTCAGCGCCGCCCGGTGTCCCGGCACACAGCAGCAGACTAGAGACGATCGAGAGAGCAAAACCCGGCCGTCCGGCGAGCTCGTCGTTCATGCCTGGGGCGGGTCGTCGATCGGGAGAAGAAGATCCGGGAACGACTTGGAGAAAAGACGAAAGATGTGGCCTTTCAAAGGTTTTGTCGATCAGATGAAGACGAAGATGGAGGCGAAGATGAGGCGAGAGCCGAGAGGAGCTCGTCGGTGGATGGCAGGCATGCAGAGCCTCGTCGACGACGTTGGAGCGCCATGCAGCTCTGAACGTTTGGCACGACACGACACTCAAAGGCGCCGCCCAAAGAGGTCACCTTTATCTGTCGTAGCCTGGCGTACGTGGCCACTCACCGCATGCAGCTCCGGCCTTGTCCTTGGTGCTGCGCGCGCATGATAGCAACGGACTCCCAAGCATGCCATTCATGTCGCACCCATGGCTTATCGCGCCGCATATATACAGCTCCGGCAGCTCCACATGGATCCATCGATCCACACCAACAACTAGCCAGCAGGCCTTTCTTCCTCCGTCCGTCGCAGGCAGTCTCCATTATACAAATTGCCACCGCTAGCTGCACGGGCTCGCAGGCGTCTTTGATGGTGCCGTATATCTATTTGAAGAACAAGCTTTTTCGGACGGAGGAAGTACATGCATGTTCTTGGACCTCACCTACGGCTTGGTTGTAGTCTTGGTGGCAGAGTTGGAGAAGAAGGCAGGGATTCTCTCTTGGATCTTGACGGGTTGGAAAAGAGAAAAAAGTTGGGGACTATTGAATACCATATTGTGTTGTCAGGGTATCTGATATAATTGAAATCTCCATCCACGAACCATTCATGATCATTTGGCATATGCACATTTTGGAATCAATCAATGTAAGTAGTTAATTTTTTAGCGTGATAGGGTCCATATGTATTGGTTAGAATCCAAGACTCACCTAAGTCTGCTAAGGTGAACCTGATGGATATAGAAAATTCATTCTGAAATAAAGGTTCTTCAGAAAGCACAGCTTCATTCAAAGCCACAAAGCGACCACTAGAGGCCTCTAGAGAGGGCAAGAAATCAAATTTGCTAAATATTTTTGGACCATATAGTCAATAAGACAAGGTTTCAATAACAAGTACAAGGTGTGATCTTATCTTATGGTATATGATATTGTACACGGTACACATATGGAAATCACTGTAGCTGCATATGAAAAGCACTCTAAATGCATACTATTTTTTCCAAAAGAAAGTTCCGTAGGTATCATCATAAGGTAACAAGACATAACCGCCTTGCTATTCTATGATCTACCCAGGACTTCTCTTTGGAAAATGACAAGGCGCTCCTTTATTTATGCATCCTTAGAGCGAGCACACAACAATCCACAACATATGTAAGCATCTTTACTTTGGGAGCACAACCTTACGGGTAGACCTCAATGACAGCTCGAGCTCCCAGCTTCTTGACAATCTTATAGCCACTGAACCCCGCCTTGGTGAAGATCTCGCTCCAGTCCTTCTCTTCCCGCTGTCGGCCTCTCGTCATCACGAGCATGAGCATATCCATGAGGTGCTGGGTTTCCAGCATTGGCCCTGTAGAAACCGATCCAAGCACAATGTCTATGACGATGACTTTCCCTCCCGCGTCTCGGGGAGGAACGGCCTTCTTGCATTGTGCAAGGATCTTGATGCAATCCTCGTCGCTCCAGAAGTGCAGAACAAGCTGCATTACCATGCATGGATAAACTTGTAGTTTAAGGTTAATCAAGCCTAACTAGGATGAAAAAATATATAAAGGGATTCTTAAATTAAGCTGTTATTATTTCCGAATTGAAAACTAATTAATCATTGCTTTATCATTTCACTTGGCATAAAAATTACGGAATGTGCAACATTCATATATACCTTGAGCAACACAGCTTGAGCAGGTGGGACGACGTGGAACAGGTCACCGGAAACATACTTAACCGCTCCTTCTTCTTGAGCGGGAAGAAGAACTTTGTCCATGACCTTTGGAAGGTCCAGCACAGTGCACTTGATGTGCGGGTAGGCCTCGACGATGGACCTGGCCGTAGTCCCATCACCACCGCCGCAGTCAGTGAGAGTCTCAAGCCCCTCGAAGAGCTCACCGCACTGCCGGAGCACGGGGCCGATCCCCATGTGGTCGTGGGCAGCCACCGCGTCGTGGATCAGCTGATCCATCTCCGGGTCGAGGAGCGCCATGCTCTCCTCGAAGATGGCCGCGCCATGCACGTCCTCGAACGGCGAGGGCACGGGTCCATCGAAGTCCTTCCTGAACCAGTCGGCCAGCCCCATGGCGGCCTCGACGTAGTAGCGCGAGGCAGCGGCGCGCACGATGGCCGTCTGGCTGGCGTCGCCGTCGATGCGGACGCCGTCCACGAGGAGGTACGAGAGCGGGTTGAGGCGGTACGTTCCGGCGTCGGTGGAGGTGAAGACGCCCGCGGTGGCGAGCTGGCGCAGCAGGCGGGCGAGGAACGGCAGCTTGGACGCGGGAAGGGACAGGGCGGCGACGAGCTCGGACGGGGACGCGGCGCCGCCGAGGCGGTGGATGGCGGTGGGGACGCCGAGGTCGACGGCGCAGCGGAGCGACATCGGGGTGAGGTAGCAGAGGCTGTGGCGCCACAGGTCGGACTGCGCCTGGAGCAGCTCGTCGTCGGTGGGGACGAACACCTTCTCGGCCTGACCTGCCATTGCCGACTACCTCTGAATGATATACGTGTTGTGTACTTCGATCTGCTTTGGGAGATAAGGAGTGGAGGACTGATATTATATAGCAATGCGTTAGCTGTCATTTCTCGTGGAACGCGAGGGTGACGACCATGGCACTATCGCTGTCGACGGGGTAGCGTTAGATCGTAGAACACGAAAGAGAAATGAATGACCATGGTGGTTATGGCCCATGGGCCATGGCGCGCATCATGCATGATCCAAGGGGAAGGGCCTTTGGCCGGTGGTTTAGCTAGGGTTTCGAAAATCAGAAAGGGCGGAGTGACTAGCACGTAGGCCCCTGGAAGATGACAGCACAAGCACTGGCATTATATTGGTTGAGCCGACACGCTCGTGGTGCAGGTGCTGAGTTTTTTAAATCATGTAGGTACGGATCTGGAGAGATTATCTTCATTTTTTTTTCATTTTTTTGGTTGCCACCAACTGCAGAATGCCTGATGAGGATATGCTCAGCTTCAGAAATCAGAATAATTGCTTTGTGCGATCCTCTAGTTCTAGGCGAGAATTATCTTTGGGAGAAGCTCCCCTTCAACTGATGATTCGGACGTGCGTGGCCGTCTTGATCCGCGCCGGCTGGTCCGATTTTGATCGTACGGCGTGCCCTACAATGCAAACCGACCACCCGGTTTGCAACATGGGCTTGATGCAAACATACATAGTCAATATGGCGTTTGTTGTTTTGAAAGAAATTAGGCTGCAGTGCCACGTAATGGTTTGAGGGGAATGCAACAAAGGCTGGTGCTGCAAAGGCCTAAGCGCAACACACTCAATGTTGCAACCAGTTGCGCTGATGTGGGCGGAGACCTGTCACATAACAATTCGGCGGGAATGTAATAAGGCTCGTCTTGCAAACGCCCGAGTGCAACACACTCGATGTTGCAAATGTTGCGCCGAGGCGGGCAGAGATTAGACTGCCTCACGCGCCATCCACCGGCTGCCGAGGCGGCCGATCTGATCCAATCTTCACCCAGCCGACGCGTAGCTTCAGCCATTATGTGTTCACTCAACAAATGTTGAATTATAGATGGGCCTTGAGCATATACATGAAAGAATTCCTAAAAACCCCTCAAAAGCTCATGTGGGGATTCATAGCATGGTGGGAAGTTTAGTGTTACAATGGTTTGGAGCTTCAGAAGAGGAGTGGTACACGCGCCCTCCTCCGCCGCTCGTCCCGCCCCGGTCCTCGCGCCATGTTTCGTGCCAAGCCAGCCTACAGCATGTGTTCTTAGTATGTGATGATGATCACATGTTTACATACCAGTAAGGAATTACTACTGTGCTATTGCTATCATCATGATTTTTTTATGGATTAAATTAATCAGAAAATTTCTAATTTAACCAACAATAATTTTGAGAATTTTGTTGGTATCTCTAGGAGAGTCCTCCGTGCCCAAGAAATTGGAACTTCAAACTCCTTTCAGATTACACACGATAAAATAAAACCGTCTGCCCTGCCCCTTACGCAAAATTTTAGGGAAGTTTTAAGGTGTCTTGCCTTGGACCAACCAAATGGGCTAAACAAATTGAAGAGTTTGTAGACATGTATCTTTCACCTTCATAAAAAACAAAACCCCATAATTGATTCCCGGTGCATCCCCGGACCACTCCACCGGTTCGCGCACACACTTATGTGTATTGTTGAGTGTATTTTTCACTCATTTTCACCCGTGTTTAAACCGCATATTCTCATTTTTTTTATTATCACTCCAATTTGCCTACTAATGACTAATAAATACAAATGATTGCAATTCTCCTTGTTTATGTTGTTCCTTGTAGAAATAAATGTATTTAGGTGGAAAATCAAGACATATATGGAATAAAACCAAAATTGGTCGTATAGTGTGTGGCCGGTTATGTTCGCACGCAGAAGAGGTACTAGAAGATCATTCAGCGCACGGTGCGACCAAAATTGGTCGTATAACAAGGTGTTACTGCCTTCGTGATGTCATCCCTAGCATCTTTTGTCAAGGGATTTGAGTCTAATTGGCAATAGAAGCACGTCGAAAAGATTCCGCCCATCTGCACTATATTGAGGAGAAGGAACACACCGGCAAAGCAGATTCCGAAACAGAAGAGAGTACCCCACCATTACCATGATCTACACAACTATCATAACCATCCCATCTCCATAGCCTCCATCTTCATTAGTGTTATTATTTGTAATCAAGACTCTGTAGTGATCAACACCATTCTAAGACTGTGAATCATTCATCTTCAAGTGATAATTTACACAATGTCGATTTCTTGTGATTTAGTCGCTATGTGTGAGTAATTCCCATGGGCTAAGGGGCGAGGCGTAGCCTCACATCCCTATGTATGCGCACTGCGGGATCGTCGTTTTACTTAAAGATAGCTTCATTCTATATTATTGTGCAAACTTTTGCTTCTTATCTCTGCCTCAATCCCAGGGCTCGTCGGTACCCGAGACTCCGAAGATCTGGACAGAGAGGTAAAGTGCGGAGGTGAGAGGAAAGCTACGATGAAAGTGGTGACAGTAAGGCTAGTATGGTAGGCGGAATCAAGTCTCTGGGGAGATTATGACACGCTCAATGTGTTGGTCTAGATATATCGTTAATAAACAAGGTAACTCCATGAATCGGATAGGGCTGAGGTTGGACAATAGATCCTCAATGTAGGAGGCAGTCGGTCGTGTTGTTATTAGTATGCATCTCCCACATAATATGTTCGCATGATATATGCAATGGTGTTTACCGCTGCCATTGTTGATTATCTAATTATATCTAAAGTGCGTATACATAGCTGTAGGTGAAACTGGAACACTCTGAAATAACAAAGTACTTGAAGATACTTATTCACCAAGCTTAATTCACTTCCTAGATTCGATAAATCCAATCCTATGGTCTCTAGGGAGGGAGGCTATATCTACATCCGAAATTGAGTCAAAGGTAATCAACCTTTTTTCTGCCACCGTTGTTGGGGAAGTATTTTCCTACCCTAGTGAGGTTACTAGAGTCTTGTTATTTACTTTCTTTTTAGTTTTTATTTACTCTCGTTGTTATTTTGATATCTGAAGTTAAGAAAACACAAAATAATTGTATCAAGGCTAACAAAAGGCTTGTGAAGTTTGCTACTCCCAATGGTGATTATATGCGTGCACTTATTGCAGAACCTGATGTCACAAATGAACAATATGGGCTAAAACCAAACCTACTAACTATGGTTCAGCAAAACCAATTTGAAGGCTCTGTTGCGGAGTACGCAGGTATGCATCTGCATATTTTTACAGAACTTTATGACATGGTTCGCATCAAAGATGTTGATCCCGATGCACATAAAAATTATGCTTATTTCCTTTCATTAACAATTTAGCCTAAATGATCTCTAATTAGTATTATCTAAAGGAGCAATTAGTTTATGCAATATGTCCATGACTAACTATTTTCCGCCTGCAAAAACCATACAACCACATGCTAATATTACAGCTTTACGCAGGAAGACCGCAAGCAATTGACGCTTGAGTGCAAATGCATGAGGAAGCCATTAGAAACTTTCCTAACCATGGCATCAAAGGAATGACTAATCCTTAATGTATATTTTATAATGGCTTAAACACTTTATCAAAGAACATGTTTGACACTGTGGCATGTGAAATTATCATGGGAAAACAGGCTACTTAAGCACATGAACTCCTAGATGATATGTAATAAAAATCATGCTCAATGGCATGTTAAATGATCCACATCTAGGAAGGTAAATGACATCAGTGAACAAAGTAATGAAGAGCTTAAGGTAAAATTTGGTGAGCTCATAGGGTGTGATAAAAGGAAAAGAGGAAGTCCTCATAAATGATTTTATTGAAGCTAATGCTAGTGATGTCAATTGTATTGCTTGCAATACTTACAATTATGGGTGGAAGAATAAAAAAATTTGGTTGTAACTATAAGAAACAACCATATCCTAACATTGCATGAACACTGAATCTCTACTATTAAAGGAGGACCGAACGTTGTGATGGTTCGACCTCTCCACCCACGCACAAAAACCATCGACTCTCTGTCTCGTGAGGGCCACGATCTCCTTGCGTCGCTCCACCATTCACCACACGAAGAAAAAAAGAGCAGAGCTAGAATAGCCACCACGAGCCATCTTTGTCTTTATAAACGAACCAACGCACGCACGATCCTCTCCTGTTGACCGCCCCGGTCGCCGTGACCCCCTTCCTCCGCCCTCTCTCCCCCCCCCCCAGCCCCACCCATGACGCATCCGGAGGAGATGGTGAAGAAAGAGAGGGGGGAAGAGTAGGTACATGGCGGCGGCGTGAATCCGACCTTCTCAAGAGCGGGCATCCACGAGCGCCTCAACACCCTCCAATCCGTTTAGGTCGCCAACATCGAGCACCGCATGGCGCCCTAGGGCGTGAGCAAGCATGATCCCGATCTCCGCGCGGCACCGGTCGTCTTTGGGCATCACCGACATCGCGCCAATGACGCTGCCGCCGAGGAAGACACCACCTACGAAGACAGGCCGTAGGTGTTACCTGACCTAGCTTGTCATATGAATTCATCTCTTTTCTTTTTATTCCCAGTTTGTATGTATCCGTGAAAGTTTTAGGTTGATTTATGACCTTGATGGCGGTGCCTGTTTCAGATCCTTGACATCCTAAAAGCAGCATCTACCTGGATGGGATGTGCATCTCTCTAATTTATGAGGTATGTTAGAGTTGTGTCGAATACTGTATACAAGATATGTTACAGTTGGACTAGAAGTTGTATTGTGTTTACATAGTATATGGAGTCGTGTCCTAATAGGACACTTGTATCCTAGGCCTCTCATATTTAGCGGGGGCAGACACGCGATGTAACCTATGCCAACATAATAGCACCGAAACGCAGGGGAAGCCGGCGGCATGTGCCGGCGTCCAGGGCGACCAGGTGCGGTATTGTAGCCGTGTCATGGCGGTATTGTAGCGGTGTCATGGGGAGGAGCGCCCATAGTCAGGACCCGGGGATGTAGCCATATCGGTGAACCTCGTTAACAAATCTCAGTGTCGTGCTCGTGTGATTGCTTGGTCCTCGGATGATTGACGGTTTGCCTGAATTTATTCTAACAAGTGATATCATGAGCAAGGTTAAGTGAAGGCTGTGGATTGTTGATCTAGAGATGAAGATACCGTGAAAGAATCAGTCGTCGCCGAGATCAAAAGAAACGGCGCAACGTTACAATCGTGGTCAATGTCGTCGATGGAAACGTCGAGTCGGCGAGGTCTGGATGTAGCGTGCGGCAACGCAGCTAGCAGATGGGCCAAGGTGCGGTCCAGCGGGGGCACGCGGTCAGGCGGCGTCGTACGTGATTCGACGTGGCTTGTGGATTCAATGGTTATCTTGGTGCAATCGAAAACAGTAAAAAGTGAGATTTGTTTTGGAAACAAAATCGGGACCGAGTACCTGGCGGCGGCCTCTCGTGTCCGACGCGTAGACTTGCACAGCGCTGCAGCGGCGAGGCAAGTCCTCGGACGAGAGCAAATCGATTCAAGCGGAGAAAACTCCATCGTGGTATGCATCCATCGGGGAGACGAGGGGCTATTGGCAGCAACAACGGTGCATTGGGTTGTGCCCGGCGATAAGTAGAACATTAAAGGCAATTCCAGGGCTGGAGTTAGCGAGAGCATCCAGTAGTACAGGACTTTCTTGTGAGTAGCAGGATTCAATCAATTGATCTGGTTTTGCTGCTTGCACACGAGAAGTGTATTGGAGACTTGGGGCTTTGCTAAGTGCACGTGAATTGCGGGACATTCTCTTGAAGCTTGGTTACTTTTTCACAGGGTTAGTCATATGAAGAATCATGGCGTCAATGGATACCAGGTTTGAGGTGGAGAAGTTTGATAGAACTGAAAGCTTTGGATTATGATAGACAAGGGTGAAAAAATTGTTGGCACGACGGGGATGATTGAAAGCGTTGTGGGAAGCCAGGCCAGTTAAGATGGGAATATTATGTGATGGATGAGAATCCGCGGAAGGTGATTTGGGAGGTTGGGTCGGACTAGACAGTCTGATGGATCGACGCGAGTCGGTTGATACAGAAGACAGTGGTGGGATCAGCGAGGACGACATAGGAGCGTGATGCTGATGGTGACCGACTTCTGGGCGTGGAAACACGTGGCGCAGGCCCCGAGGGCTTGTGTGGCTTAGACAAGACTATGGCGCGGGGTTGATTTAAGATGGTGCACATGTGAGCTTGAAGTCGACGGGGCGCGAGGGTGGACTGGTCATCTACCATGGAGTCATGTTGAAGGCAGAGTTGGATTGAGGGGCTACGGCGTAAGTGCACAGAGAGTCGAAGCCTATTCAGCTGGGAAAAAAGCGAGTGACACGTAATTCAGACTGGAGCCCAGTGGTTTGATGGAAGCGTGAAACTCGTCATCGGTCGGTGATGATCGGTGGTACTCTGCAGTGGGGGTTGAGTGGTGTGGGTTCGTGACCCTTGAGACTCGACCAGGACAGCGGAGGCTCGACGCGGTAATAGCGGCTAGGCGTGCGGCTAGCACGGGGACATGGAGACGGGCCAGGACTCTGGTGGTCATACATGTGGTGAGACAACTGCGAATTTGACTCAGGGTGACTACAAGCAATGGTGAAATTCCTTCAAGTTTCAGACAAGCGATCAAGGAAGGAGCGGTGATGTTGAGTTCAGGTAACTCTTATGTGTGACACCCAATATGTGAGTTGTTCACTTTCACGCAGGTCAGTGATCAGTGTGTGATGGCGTTGGACTGATACTCTGAAAGTTGGGAGCGCAAACTAGAGTAACAAGGAACTTAATTTTGCTCGAGTGTTGATTGTGGTCAAGAAAAAAAGGGACTACAAGTTGCAGGTGAAGTCATATGGAGTATTAGGAGTAGCAGCGGTACTCATGGGATAAGCTCAAGTCCAATGTACATGAAAGTTTGACGCATTGACGAATTTAAGGTGGTGGAGAATATTCGCCAAGGTGGAGTTTGTTAGAGTTGTGTCGAATATTGTGTACAAGGTAGGTTACAGTTGGATTAGAAGTTGTATTGTGTTTACATAGGATATGGAGTCGTGTCCTAATAGAACATTTGTATCCTAGGCCTCTCATATATAGCGGGGGTAGACACACGATGTAACCTATGCCAACATAATAACACCAGAACGCAGGGGACGGCGGCATGTGCTGGCGTCCAGGGCGACCGGGTGCGGTATTGTAGCGGTGTTATAGGGAGGAGAGCCCATAATCAGGCCCCGAGAATGTAGTCATATCGGTGAACCCCGTTAACAAATCTCGGTGTCATGCTCATGTGATTGCTTGGTCCTTGAATGATCGATGGTTTGCCTGAATTTATTCTAACAAGGTATGCAAGATTGGCATCTCGACGGTTCATGATTCCATGGAGCAGTATATAATTGTTCGTTTCATAGATTTATTCACCCCACCCTTACAGATCATAACCTACTCCGTATGGATGCCATATACCGGACAACTGCTGTCGGGAAGCAGCTGCATACCGCCATGCTATCCTTGCTTTACATGCATGCTGGTTATGCAAATCCCCATCTGCTTCCTCTGTTACGAGTCATTGTTTTGGCGCCCTGAAGTATATAATAAGCTTCCCCTCTAATTACTACAAGAAGTCAGTTCGATCGGTTCATAGTGGGGTTGTGGTATGTCAAGATCTTTCTAGGAACAACAAAGATGTATCGGGGGCTACCGGTGAATGACATAACTACAAGGAGTAGGGATGGCGCCAATGGTTTCATCTACAATCTGTATAAGTTGTCAGGGCATTATAAGTAATCTAATATTTCTGACTCTATTTTTTTTCATGATAATTTCAACTTCTTTGTAAAATTTGGATCGATAGATACCTAGCTGAACTAGCTTATATTAGGCTACACGTGCATTACACATGTTTGATATTAATGAAACCAGAGTTCAGTTGATTTGATAATCCTTGGCTGGCGATCCCTGACAAATGATTTTTTTTTGAGAAAATGAACTTAATACTACTTGCATGACAACTAAACATTGGTTTGTACACTTCATGTACAACTCAAGTGACTAAACTCTTCTTTGCTTTCATTTACAGCGAATCAGAGATTAAGTGATTCTTTCCGGGGCAGTCACTACAACAATTCATCTAAAACAAGCTAACATTACCTGATCTAACTTCCGAGCTTGCTTGTCCAGAATTAGATTATATAAGTGTGCTAGGGACATAATATTCTTTCTGAAAAGGACATACTCATCATGAAAGCAACAAATTTATAAGCATAGGTGTCTGGTAAATATTATTCTCTATGTACGCCTTCTTTCTTTATAGAGGCAGTTGAGATGTTGTAGTCAGACTAATGCATTGCATGTTTTGTGGGTTTTATCCAGAGGCAAAGGCACTTCACTGAAACTACCATACTTGTAAATAATGTTTGTTTCTCTCTTTTGAATACTTACCCTTCCTTCTCGGCTATTGTTTTTTGTTGTTCTGCAACCAACTTTGGAGTGAAATGGCATAATACAGAGTATGTGCTCTATTGATTCATGTAACTTTTGTTCTTTATCTGTCGCCTAATTTCCAGTCTTTTATTCTTCTAATATCTCCCATTTACACACCTCCTGGGACTGGGACCAACATGATTTGCAGTTTGCGGTCAGTTCACAGATTCCATTTTTGTTACCCTGTTAGTGGAGATACATCTCCTAGATCATTTATGTGTTGTCAGCACATTGCTTTTTGACAAATTATAAGAGAACGTGAAGATAAAATTGTTAGCTTAAGTTCTAGAACCAAAGAAACAAATGGACTTTACATACGTCACAATTTCTAATGTCACGTCAAAAGATTCTTACAGAGAGGGTGGGCTGCTGCGTCAAGTTCTTCTGTTTCCTGTAGCATATAATTAAGGAAGTGAGAAAACTCTTGGCTTTCATAGTACTGTTGTAAGAGCTGATTACCATATCCATCTAACTAGATTAATCTCTATGGCCTTTTGAAATTAGAAACAATTTGGAGAAAAATATATGGTTTCTCTCTGTTAGATTTTTCTATATACTCAAAACTAAGCATGGTTCCGCTAGACATGAATTTTGCAATGTAATATTTTTAGTTCCTCCTCTCCAACCTTTATGTGTTCATATTTAAGCCTAACTAAATCATTTTGCCTCATAATTGTGTAGATATTAACTACACACTCTGTTCCTGAAAAGACAGGGTGAAATTGGTTTTGCTAAGACCAAGAAGGGTTTGGGAGAAGCAGTATTGGACTTTTTTTACCCTTCATTAGTCGCACGGTTGAGTAGTTACTACACTCCAAATATTGTGGTATATTATTTTATATTCTATCCTCATGGCGTCACAGGTTAAACTACTATTGATGGATAAGTACACAATGCACTTATTTCGCTACGGTGATTGATGGTGTTGTTCTTCATTTTGCACTTATTTCGCACTTTTTTCAGCTTGGTGTGATGTTCTCTATTACAAAACTCCCATTTCCCCCAAGAGAGATGGATCTTTGCCAAAAGGTCATTATTTGTACTTTTGATAGTGCAAATGGCATGGCAAGATTGTTTATATGGTCTAGAGTAGTTATTATTGGATAAGATCTTACCTATGTATAAGATGCACCGTGTCGCATAAGGTTGTTCATGTGATATTTCTGTGATTCTATGCTTTGATCTTTTCTTCAAAGGAAAGGACAAAGCTTTAAGTACAAGTCCCTATTTATATTGTGGTTACTTAGAGTCTATGTGTTTGCATGTACATCAGGATTTGTAAGAAAACCTAATCAGGAGCATTGCTGGATGGGCTTATTTTTGTTGGACAGGCTAGATGCAAAAAACTGATTGTCAAGGGCGACTGCATGGAGGTGATTGAGATCATGTAGGATGGAGGAAACTCTATTGGCCCAGCGGCGGGGTAATGAAGAGGCCATTTTTTCTTTGTAGCGGTTTTATTCAAGTAATCTCCAAGTTTAGTCATAGAGAAATCAATAAAGCAGCTCACACTTTAGTGTCCTCTGTGGAGGAACATCATTATGTTGTCTGCTATAAGGATTCACTTTATTGTTGGTATGTTAGCTGATGGTGTAAGTGTTTTTATCAATAAGTAAAGTTGTCATGATGGATTTCCCTACAAAATGGGTGGTGATAGAAGATACCAATGTAGCTTTTGATCCTTCCAAAAATTGCTGGCGCTCAATGTGCATCAAGAGTAAAGCAACGGCAGACCCTATGGCTGGAGCACAATGTCATGTTGTACTATTAGTTCCACTATGTCTGTTCGTTCTTCCGTGGCAACGCACGGGCAACCAACTAGTAATTATTATGGAGGGATAATAACGCTAATCGCCAAACCCTAGAGAAAACCATCAAAGCTTTTATTACTACCTAACTTGAGCAAAATAATACCTTTACCCAAACTCTTGAAAGCTCATGATTATTGTCTTTGTCAAATGACCCATAAAGCCGGACTAACAACTGATGTGCATGATCCTCAAGAACGAACGCGCAATATGGAGGCACAAGTTATTAAAATAGCTGATAGCGAAACCCTCATCTTAGCCAAATTTCCAGGTAAACTGGAACCAAATCCGATATAAACAGTAAAGATGATGAGGAATGGTGAAGACATGTCTGAAGTACTTGGCAGCAATTACATTATAAAAGATTTCGCTAAAATGACAAATTTTGAAGAATCCAATTCTGGAACGATGAGAATATGAACCCTATACAAAAAATGCATTCATCTTGTTGCCACAAAGTTACACGAATTAAATTGGGAATATAAAAGATTGATTGATAAGTTGCCGGCTAAACAAGAAAACATATTTCAACCTACTATTGAGCTAGAGCTGGGAATTAACAAGTCCAAAGTTTGATGTGATCTAGGGGCTAGTGCTTCCACCATTGTAAGTCTTTATATGACAATCTTTTTTTTGGTTATTAGCAAGCTTAAATTGAACATTGTTGATTCCACTGATACGCAAGCAGTGGGTGTCAAAAAAATGTGTGCAAATTAATGGACTCCTATTCTTATTGATCTAGTCATAGTGGATATACATGAAGATCCAATTGACCATATATAATTGGTTGAAGTAAATCACAACAGAAAGAAAAGGGGATAGGGTAGGATTAATAAGGATGTGAGCCCTCAGCCTTTTTTGAGTGAATCTACTGAAAGATGAGGATCAGTGGCGAAGGAACAACGACGACCGCCAGAGCAGCTTGTTATGTTGCAGGAACCCAACGACCATGGTGATGGCTACATATTGTGCCCTCCTCTCGCTCCCATGTGTTTGAATGGATGAGGAAGGGGAAAGGGAGCGAGCATATAAGAAAAAATTGGGTTCCTACCTTTTATATCCCGGGGATCAGCTTGGAGCCACACGGACAAGTTCTCGGGAGCAGGGAGGATCATTAATGTGCCCCCCCCACCGATTTGGAACGAACGGACAGTGAAAAGTGCAATTCATCAATGACCACCCTGTAAAACTGGTCGGTTGTTGTTAACTTATCATCAGTGACCCACCTAATGTTTGTAGCCGGTCAGTGTGGCTCATGTGCCATCAGCGATCAGTCTAGAACACTAGGGGAACGGGATCAGCAATGAAAAGTCATCAGTGACCCCTCAAGTTGGTCGTCCAGTGGTGATTGTCATCATTGACGCCTTTAGAGTGGCCGGTTAGTGATGACCCTCATCAGTGACCGTCCCAAGCTAGTCGGTCACTGATAAGGGGTCATGGTGTTCGGGCCTGTAGTAGTGAATTATAGATACGTTGGAGACGTGTCACGACCCACATGTAATGAAGTCCACTCATCATCCACCTCTTTAGGTTGCACTAATGTAACTAAAGAATCAATGTCCCACCACTTCCTAGACATCCAAAATGCACATTACTAAAAATATCACACGGTACGAACAGGGAAAATCGTCTGGATGGCCCGGAGAGGCGGATACTCCAGCATTCTTTATAGCCTGAGGAGGCAGTTACTCCAGCATCCTCTATAGGAGTAATGACAGGTGATTTGAACCCTATTTTGAAGATTGTTGAGAATTGTTTTATATTCATAGAAGGAGGAAGTGGTATTTACATTATTGTTTTATGAAAGGGAGTGATATCTAACCCATTGCTATAAATATGCCACATTACACGACAAAAGAGAGAGAGAGAGAGGGAGAGTTAAATGTTCTTGTTGTAGCCCGAAGGTGGCCAGAGTGGACCATGGACCCGCGCCGACTATTTCTCGCATTAAGCGAGCTCGTAAAAAACTCTCGCTGAAGTGTGTAGAGTAGCTGGGCCGGCCCATTATCGCGCATGGTTAAATTGTAAAGGGAATGGAAGAATGGGAGAGGTGGGGATCGATCTCTGGTCTCCTAGGAGAGGGCTCACTACGCTAGCTGCTACGCCGGTGTCTTCCACACGATAAGTTGTTGGGGCGATGTGTACTTGAGGCAAATGATGTCGGTTTTTTCCATCGTTTTCACGTTTTCTTTCTACTTTTTTCTTATTGTTCTTTGACATGGTTTTCTCCGTTTTTTCTTCATTTTTTATTTGATTTTTTTTCTTTTCCATTTTTTGTTTAATTTTCATTTTTTACTTCACCATTTTTTCTTTTGTTTATTTTCGTTTTCTCCGTTTCGTGTTGAATAATAGGGTGCACCCTACTTATAGAAAAAAAGAGCCGGGTTTTCTCCGAGTGTTTTTTCGCATTTTCTTTTATTTTTTCTTCTCCAGGATTTTTTCATTTGTTTCTTCAGTTTTTTTTCATTATCTTTTTCCTTTGTTTTACTTTATTTATTTTTTGGTTTTCATTTTTCCGTTTTTCTTTGTTTCTTTTTTTATCATTCTGCATTCTTATATACATATCAACATTTTTCAAATACTTTTCAACATTTCTCAAATACCTGTTCAACATTTTTATATACATGATTAACATTTTTTCAGATACCGGTTCAACAATTTTCAAATACTTGTTCAACATTTTTATACACGTGATCAACAATTTTTCAAATACTTGTTCAGAATTTTTCAAATATTTGTTCAATATTTTCGAATACTTATTCAACATTTTATATACATGATCAACATTTTTTTCAAATACTTGTTCAATATCTTTCAAATAGTTGTTCAACATTTTTTAAATACTTACTCAATATTTTTTCAAATGTTTTTTGAATAGTGGTTTCTGTAATATACATATTTATAATATTTTAAAGTGTACAAAATACATAAGTAAAATAAAAAAACGTAAAAAAATGAAAAAAGTGGATGTGGCCTCCCGCACTCGTGTGCCGGCCCAGTTCGGTCGCCCCTTCAGCGAGTCTGAAGCCGAACTCGCTGAAGGCGAGAAATAGGCATGCCCCATGGACCACCGTGGGTTTTTGCCATTAGGCCATGTAGGCCGATGGATTGCTTCAGCCCAAAAAACAAACACAAGGCCGAAGCCCAGAATGTTTCTTCGTATGGTTAATTGATGTTCCCAATTATAGTGTAGTTTCCTTGATTCGTCATACGTTGCTGAACCCATAAGAGTCGACCCATATCCCTTTTTCTCTCTCTATAAAGGGTGTTATTTATTAACTCACAATAAAGCATCAAGAGAATACAAACACAATAAACACACTCCCGATCACTGCACGACTAGAATACACACAACCAACCCCAACACGCCCACACAAAGGATAATGCTAGCAAGGACCAAAACACATGCCAAGGTGGAGGGAAATACAAAAGGAGCGGAAAAAGAGCAACATGGATCCTTGCTGAACAGTTGATGGCCCAAAGAAGACGATGCAAGCCCGCACGATCCAGACATGGACCTAGCCATGCTACTAAAAACCATGCGCACACCAGGCAAGAAGCTAATCACCAAATGTCGCATGTGGAGCCAAGAATATTTGTTGATACACAAGTGATGTTGATCGTGGAACGACAGAAGACACTACCGCAAAAATCTCACATTGGAGACGCTCTGGCGATCATTACCTTCGAAGCAAGTGTATTCGGTGGTAAATCCAGACATGGCAAATAACCCACAAACAATACACCATGGTTCGCCACTACATGTCGCCACCTTGAATCTGGCATGTGAAGCAAATACCATGGTCACGATCTACCTCCATCAACTTCGTCGAGCAATCATGACTTGGTCATTCGCATTGCCGTCAAACGTCACCAACACTGCCACCGCAAATCACCTCCTAAAGACAGATTACAACAGAGAACCATTGGTACCCACCGCCATGCATCATCTCCATTCCTCAGTCACCCAAATCAAGGCACAAGAGAGACAATGAAGTGGTGGCAGCACAATACTCCCACCAGTCCACGGGTCCCTCAAGCCAAGATCATCTTCAAAATGATGCCCCGGGAGGGTCCTGACAAAGGTGACATCGTCGTCCAATATGAGGAAATCTGCACCTCATGTTTCCCCCTAGAGCAACAGGGTTTGGGACGGGAGAAGTGCATCTTAGACGATCTATCAACATGACACCCGTTGGCACCGTCGCCATCATCTTTCGACGGGAGACTCACAACCCAATCCACCGATCGACTACGCAGGGTCGACTACCATCGGCCATCGCCACCGACAACGGATCAGGGTGTCACACAGACCACAAGCGCTCACGACACCTGGCTGCCAAACGACGCCCAAGCCACCAAAAGGTGCTTGAGCCGCCACCATTAGCTCCAAGCTAGATCTGAGTCGGACGCTTGTGCCAACTGCCATGTTTGGCTGCCACCACACCGCCTTCGCATAGCGACCATAAGGAAGGCACCAAAGTCAAGCCTGGGTAGGGGACGACCGTCGCCCCCGAGTATCATGTGGGCCGCTCTCTCTGTCAAAAGACCCACCTATTCAGATGGGGCATCTATAACAGGACAAAGCCATTTTGACACTTTTAACGAGTCAAGTGATTTTCTTTTCGCGTATTGTAGTGGTAGTAGACAAAAAATCAGCCACAATAGGAAAAGTTTAATAGTAAAATAAAACATTTATTCCTTTTAAACTGTTTTTAATATTTTTAAAATTCTAAAAAAAATAAAACCTTTTGGTGAACATATTCTTAAAAACTAAAATCATTTTTCAAAAAAGAGAACATTTTTTTGTGAACCATGAATTTTCTGAACATTTTTGGAATAATGCAAACATGTTTTAAAAATGATAATAATTTAAAATTTTCGAAAACACTTTTATAAACTGTGATTTTTAGAAAATAAAACGTAAAAATAAAAAAATAAAAGAAAAGAACAAATTTTGAGGCAAGAAAGAAATACAAAATGGAAAATCAATAATAAAAACCGGAAAAAACATGTCCCAAGACTGAAAACTGTGTAATAGGAATCTAAACGGGCCGGACCAGTAGGTGGCTGCGGCAGCGGACAGTTGTGTGATTGTCTGTCACTTTACCGCATTGAGCGGCAAATAAGATTTCTTCTGTCTACTAGACGAAGCCACAGGCCTCGATCAGCTGCTTCATGCATTGGCTGACAAGAACAATAATGTGTGTTTGATAGGGTGCATGAAGGGCGTGAGGGCAAAAGTTCCCTACCCAATTCACTTTTGGGTGTTTGGTAGCTTGCATGGAGCATTCTCAACATGCACGCGCTCTGCCTGAATACCATCATAGCATGCACGAAGAGAGAACACCCTAACCGTCATTCGCTGGTCAGCATGCACGAGCGAAGCAAGTGACTACATGTTCACAAAAAGGTCCATAACTTCAATTTTTTGTTATATTTTCAAAAAATGTTCAAAATTCCAAATTATGATTAATTTGCAAAAAAAACAGATTTTTAATTTTTTTTAATTTTCAAAAATTGTTCAGAATTTTAAAAAAAGTCATATTTGTAATATTTTCAAAATTCCAATTTTTGTAAATTTTCAAAAAATCTTCATAAATTTTGTTCATGTTTAAATAAATTGATCATGTTTTTAAAAAATATTCAAAATTCAAAATTGTTCGGCATGTCTAAATATATGTAGGCTGTCAAACAAACTCTCAGCTCAGCATGTCTCAGCACATACAACGCTACCAAACAACAGCAAATGCATGCACTAAACATGTCTATACTCAGTATGTATCAGAGGAGAATGCTACTAAACAAACTCTTACTATCTCGGATAGCATATATGCAGCGGAAGCCGGCCACAAGACAGGTTTCTTACAGTGGACATCGATGCTACCGTGACTGGCAGGTGCACTCGTGCAGCTCAGTGGGGCCGAATTTCGTGTTTTGACCCTTTTTGGTAACAATTGCAGGATCTGACCCCTGTTTGAATTTTTTTCGCGATTTGACCCTTTTTCCTACCGCCAGGGCCTCTGGCGGTAGGGTTAGATAGCCTACCGCCACGGCCCATGGCGGTAGGAAACTTATCCACGTCAGCGCGCGGAGACGGCGCCGTCCCCCTCCGTCGCACCCTACCGCCAGGGGCCCTGGCGGTAGGATGTCTAACCCTGCCATTGGGGGCCCTGGCGGTAGGGTCCGGGCAGTTATTTGCGCAGAAAACCCCGCGCCCCTGCCCATCTCCCCCCCCCCCCCCCCCCCCCCCCCGGCAGTTGCTCATATTCTCCCCCAAGTCGCCCCTCTCTCCCTCTCTCATCTCCTCCACTCCTCCCCTTGGATCTTCACCGATTCTTCACCGTTTTGGCGGATCGAGATGGCCCCGAGGAGAGAACCGTAAGCTCCTCCGATCCCTCCAATTAGTTTTTGCAAACTTGCTTCCGATTCGACGCATTATTTTCTTGAAATCCCTCATGTTTTTGAACTTAGATTGGATTTTTTTTCACCTAAGATTGATTGTAGTTGTAGTTCTTAGTTCTTTAGTAAGTAGTGGTATTGGATATGAACTCTAATCAATAGTTCATATGTTAGTGTGAAGATGAACCCTAGTTCATAATTTTTTTTGTTAAAAAAATTATGATGTAATGTTGATATGGGGATGAACCCTAGTTTGATGATGCATGTTGATACGATGATATGGTTTAGTGTGAATATGAACCCTAGTTTGATGATGCATGTTGATATGATGATATGAAGATGTTGTTTGGAAAAAAATATTTGAAAATATGATGATATGATGTATGTTGGAGGATTTTTTTGATATGATGCATGTTGATATGATTTGATCCATCATGTGTAGTAGATGTTGTTGGAGGAATATGCTTAAAATTTTATTTTGATATGATTTGAATTCATTTTTATTTATGTATGCTTATGCTTATGGTGCTTTTGTTTATGAAACTCTATTAAGGTGGCCACCTCTTGCGGACAACATCGGCCAACGGTACTCCATGCTGGACTGGGCATTCGACAAGGGTCATCGTGCCCGTTTCATAGAGAACAGAGAGGTAAGTGATATGAAAGAAATTTTGATCAAAGTTCTTGGATTAATGAAAATGATTTCCTAACTTTTTGGCGTTCACTTTTTGACAGACGCTCCAGCCACTGCGCATGAGGGGTCACGGGGTTCATGGGCATATGGACTACGACGAGCGCTACGCGCCGTTCTTCAAGAAAGCCCATCTGTTGGGTTTCATGCTGCAGTTCAAGCGTCAGCCGCCGACGCTTGTCCACGCGGCTCTCACAGCTCTGATTGACCGTTGGAGACCGGAGACCCATTCTTTCCATCTGCCATGCGGGGAGATGACGGTGACCCTAGAGGACTGGGGGATGATTACTGCAATGCCGATCGAGGGTCATGCACTCACCGGTCGAGTGGAGAGGGCCAACTGGCAGGAGAGGGTCACCACCCTCATCGGCGACTGCCCCGGTGCCAAGAGTAACCGTACATCCGGTGTGCCGTTGATCTGGCTCTCGGAGCACCGGAAGACATGCCCCCAAGGCGCAGATGAGGCGACTGTGGAGTTGTACGCGAGGGCCTATCTGTGGTATATTCTCTCGGAGGTCGTGTTTCCAGACAGCTTCGAGAACTCTGCCAACTGGGCGTTTCTGTTCTTCCTAGCGGACTGGGATGCAGGGTACAGTTGGGGGACGACATCTCTCGCCTACCTATACCGTTCGGTAAGAGAGTGTCTAATTGCGTACCTACCTAGGAAAGTGTGTCCATGACATTTTCTTATATCTGATCCTCATTTGATGTTTTGCAGCTTGACGATGCAACGCAGAGGACGGGAGACAAGTCCAATATGGGTGGCTTTGTCTAGGCCTTCTCCATTTGGATGTGGGAGCGGCTGCCGGTGGGGCGTCCAGAGAAGTTGCGAAGACGCCCATGGGAAGACTATGGCGAAGAAGGCGACGAGACTCGAAACCCCACCGTAGCTTACGAGTGGGACGTTGTCAAACTCTACACGGGCCTAAACAAGACTTTGTACAAGACATACACCAACGAGTTGGACGCTTTGACGCATACGCAGGTATATGAACTCGCCCAACACCTTTCTCTTTGATTCCACTATTGACCGAGAGTGCGAACTTACCAAGGTATATGTAATAGGTAATCTGGTGCCCGTATCGACAAGAACGACAGTGGGACTTTGATCTGAACGTGATGTGCGATGCGGACCGTGGTCTCTGGCGGTGCATCGTGCCCATGATCTGTGTGTACGCTGTCGAGTGGCATTTGCCACAACGCGTGGCCACGCAGTTTGGGATTTATCAGCATACCCCACCGGGCCGGCCCACCGATACCGGTGGCCACGCGCTCCACCTGTGAGCTCTTTGTTCTCCGTGAGATTATCATGTTTGTTGTTGCTTATGATGATCTCATTGCGCTTATGATGATTCTTGTTGCTTATGCCTTGCAGGATGAGCCGGCAGAAGAATCAGTCGATCACAGACTGGGGAGAGGAGCATAAGACTCATTGAAGGAAATATGCCCTAGAGGCAATAATAAAGTTATTATTTATTTCCTTATAATCATGATAAATGTTTATTATTCATGCTAGAATTGTATTAACCGGAAACATAATACATGTGTGAATACATAGACAAACAAAGTGTCACTAGTATGCCTCTACTTGACTAGCTCGTTAATCAAAGATGGTTATGTTTCCTAACCATGAACAATGAGTTGTTATTTGATTAACGAGGTCACATCATTAGTTGAATGATCTGATTGACATGACCCATTCCATTAGCTTAGCACACGATCGTTTAGTATGTTGCTATTGCTTTCTTCATGACTTATACATGTTCCTATGACTATGAGATTATGCAACTCCCGTTTGCCGGAGGAACACTTTGGGTGCTACCAAACGTCACAACGTAACTGGGTGATTATAAAGGAGAATTACAGGTGTCTCCGAAGGTAGATGTTGGGTTGGCGTATATCGAGATTAGGATTTGTCACTCCGAATTGTCGGAGAGGTATCTCTGGGCCCTCTCGGTAATACACATCACATAAGCGTTGCAAGCATTACAACTAATATGTTAGTTGTGAGATGATGTATTACGGAACGAGTAAAGAGACTTGCCGGTAACGAGATTGAACTAGGTATTGGATACCGACGATCGAATCTCGGGCAAGTAACATACCGATGACAAAGGGAACAACGTATGTTGTTATGCGGTCTGACCGATAAAGATCTTCGTAGAATATGTAGGAGCCAATATGGGCATCCAGGTCCTGCTATTGGTTATTGACCGGAGACGTGTCTCAGTCATGTCTACATTGTTCTCGAACCCGTAGGGTCCGCACGCTTAAGGTTACGATGACAGTTATATTATGAGTTTATGCATTTTGATGTACCGAAGGTTTTTCGGAGTCCCGGATGTGATCATGGACATGACGAGGAGTCTCAAAATGGTCGAGACGTAAAGATTGATATATTGGAAGCCTATGTTTGGATATCGGATGTGTTCCGGGTGAAATCGGGATTTTACCGGAATACCGGGAGGGTTACCGGAACCCCCCGGGAGCTATATGGGCCATAGTGGGCCTTGGTGGAAAAGAGAAGAGGCTGCCCTAGATGGGCTGTGCGCCTCCCCCTTCCCCTAGTCCTATTAGGACTAGGAGAGGTGGCCGGCCCCCTCCTCCTCTTTTCCCCCTCCGCGAATCCTATTCCGACTAGGATTGGGGGGGGGGAATCCTACTCCTAGAGGGAGTAGGACTCTCCTGTGCCCTCCTCCTTGGCCGGCCAGCCTCCCTCCCTCTACTCCTTTATATACGGAGGCAGGGGGCACCTCTAGACACACAAGTTGATCCACGTGATCTATTCCTTAGCCGTGTGCGGTGCCCCCTGCCATCACATACCTCGATAATACTGTAGCGGAGTTTAGGCGAAGCCCTGCTGCTGTAGTACATCAAGATCGTCACCACGCCGTCGTGCTGACGGAACTCTTCCCCGACACTTTGCTGGATCGGAGTCCGGGGATCGTCATCGAGCTGAACGTGTGCTTGAACTCGGAGGTGCCATAGTTTCGGTGCTTGATCGGTTGGATCGTGAAGACGTACGACTACTTCCTCTACGTCGTGTCATCGCTTCCGCAGTCGGTCTGCGTTGGGTACGTAGACAATACTCTCCCCCTCGTTGCTATGCATCACATGATCTTGCGTGTGCGTAGGAAATTTTTTGAAATTACTACGAAACCCAACACTCATGTGGAGGCGTGGCACCGACGGAGGTACCGTAAAGACGTGGAGAGGAGAGTGACTAACTGGGATGATTACCTGGGCCGACATATGAGGTGGTACGATGATGGCCAGAAGCACCGTCTTCGTCTCAGGCCTCGATGGACGGCGGAAGACATCGCGGAGCTGGAGTGGGCTGACCTTGATGAACAGGCATACGAGACCGGCATCAGAGACATGCACAGTGGATTTAGGGAGTTTGCACCCCTCATCAACAGAGTGGTAAGTTCGAACCGACGGTTGATTTTAAAATATTTTATTCTTCATCGTGACTGACTTATGCCGTTGTAGTCCGGTGAGCTGAACAGATGCATCTTCGATGCCTCAGATGCACTAGGTGATCTTCCCGGGAGCGTAGAATCGGATACCAGAGTCAGGGGGGCGATGAAGGTACAATTTCAGCCTCCTCGAAACAGATGCATCTTGTTCACTTGCAATCAGTTGATCTGATACTTATTATGACCTTGCTTCATTATGAGTGTAGAAGTTCGTGCAGCGTTGTCGCAAGCTGGTAGGGCTGCTTGGGTGTGCTGGAGCTGGTTCAGTTGAAGCTTATCAGCCTGTAGCCGCACAGGGTCTCATCGGCTCATCGATCCATGCTCCCTCGTCATCTAGGTTGGTTGGGGAGGAGGAGGAGGAGGAGGAGGAGGAGGCCACATATGAAGAAGGGGAGGAGGAGGATGAGAGCAACGGGGAGGAGGAGTACGATGAAGATTATGGACCTCCACCAACTCAAACATCTCAAGCATCTCAGCTGCCGAAGAAGAGGAATCCGAAGAAGAAGGATTTGCTGAGTCTGGACCCTTTCCAGAGACCGGTTCCTCGACGGCCCAAGAAGAAGACCGAAGAGACTCGTTCAAAGAGTACCGAGGACCGTACCTCCAAGAGGGGAAGGAGCAACTGATTATGCTCTTCGATAGTTGGCTCTTTTAGTTTGGTTGAACTTCGTTTGGTTGAACTTGTCTAGTGGTTATGAAACTACGTGGAACTATGTGTTTGCTATTTGTGGATCTATGTGTTTGCTATTTGTGAAACTATGTGGAACTCCGTTTACTAATTAGTTGAAGTTCGTTTGAAATGTTCTATGCACTTCAAATTTGTTAATGTGTATGTGATGCCCAAGTTTAATTGTTTGAGATCTGTGATATTGTTGTCATATTTGTGAAACTTGCTATAATATTACTGTCATATTGAATTTGAAAAGAAGCAAGCAAATGAACTTAAAATCATAAAACACAGGACCCTACTGCCAAGGACCCTGGCGGTAGGGTCAGACAACCTACCGCCAGGGCCCTTCCATTCTTCGTTACAGAAACTTTGCACTAAAAACATAGGACCCTACCGCCATGGGCTCTGGCGGTAGGGTCGCACAGCCTACCGCCAGGGCCCTTAAATTCTTCGTTACAGAAACATTACACTGAAAACACAGGACCCTACCGCCATGGTCTTTGGCGGTAGGGTCGCACATGCTACCGCCAGGGCCTCTGGCGGTAGGTACTTATCCACGTCAGCGCAGTCAAACGGCCGCCGTCCCCCTCCGTCGCACCCCTACCGCCATGGGCCGTGGCGGTAGGCTATCTAACCCTACCGCCAGGGGCCCTGGCGGTAGCAAAAGGGTCAAATCTCAAAAATTTTAGCAACAGGGATCAGATCCTGAAATTCTTTCCAAAAAGGATCAAAACACGAAATTCGGCCGCTCAGTGGAGATATAGGACCCTCTCTGGAAGCAACGAATGATTGGCGGGGGCAAACGCACATGACAACAGAGCAAGTACTCCACACAACTTTATTTGGAAAGAGACGGGCTCGCTTTGGAGCTACCAATCGCCCTGGTTACAAATCAAACAAACACGATTATATACAAAGAGTACCTACGTACGTGTGCACGCACATACGCCATGGCGCTTCATGGGCTCGCTTTTCCTCGGGTCGCCCTGCTGGCAGCACCCACGAGTCCGCCGGTAACAGCCGGACTACGGTCAAGCCCACGCTTCCTGCATTCCTCACCATCTGGCGTCTGCGAACCGCAAGCTCATCGTTTGCTCGTCCTCCACTCCCTACTCGGCAACCGGCGGCAAGGTATGTACGGTATAGTTGTGCTCAAAATGTATATATGTTCCCTCCGTCATTTAGTTCCGGCGTAGGAAGAAGGGGCAGCAAGGGGAGATGCGCAAGAGCTAAAGCTTCTGGGGACATGGAGGGGACCATTCGCGCTGCGAGTGAGGCTCGCGCTCAACTTCAAGGGTTTGAGCTACGAGTACCACGAAGAGGACCTTGCCAACAAGAGTGACCTTCTCCTCGTGTCAAACCCGGTGAACAAGAAGGTGCCCGTGCTCATCCACAACGGCGTGCCCATCTGCGAATCGCTCGCCATCTTGGAGTACACTGACGAGGTCTACCGTGGGATGGGACCATCCCTCCTCCCCGCCGACGCCTACCAACGTGCTAGGGCTCGATTCTGGGCAGCCTACGTTGACAACAAGGTTCACCATTTATTACCATTACTGGTGCATGTGCTAGTTTTATTAGTTTGTCAATGTAGTTCGTAATATATATTGTTTGTGTATATGCATATGTGTTTGCAGCTAGTTGCACCATGGTGGAAGATGTTTGCGTGGGCAAGACAGACAAGGAGAAAGACAAAGGGACGAAGCAAACGCTTGCAGGGGTGGAGATGCTAGAGGGGGCCTTGAGGGAATGCTCCAAGGGGAAGCCGTTCTTTGGAGGAGACAACATCGGCTATGTTGACGCTGTGTTGGGTGGTATGGTCGCATGGATGCAAGGAACCAAGGTGCTCTGTGGTGTGGAGCTTCTTCACGCCACCAAGACACCGCTTCTGCTGGCATAGATGGTGCGCTTTGGCAAACTAGAACTTGCCAAGGTGGTTCTGTGATAAGTCGATAGGTTGGTCGAGTTTGCAAAGATGAAACGAGCCCAAACGACTCTAATCTAAGATGTTTGAATAGTCCAAGAATAGCTGACGATCTTAAAAGGAGTGCACAGAAGTAGTCATGACACCGAATTATTATTGTTCTCTCTCATATGTTTCTTGTGCAATGTAGAGTGTTACTATTCAGACAACCTAGTATTTTGGAGTTCAATCATCTACACATTATTCCCCTCCTAGTACAAGTAGTGCGGTGTCGATAAGTTGTGAGTTTTATGGAGTAGAAGGATTTTTGAAACATATCTCCTATCCCCCTTCCCACATTAGTTCAGACTTTTGGAGTAACTGGACGGAGCATGAACTTAATATGGTCAGAGCCAAGAGGTTTTGAGTTCATAAGTCATAACCCTATGAACACAGTATTAAAAAATATATTTGCAGCTTACATCAATCCTACCCTAGATGTATGCAGAAGGGAGACCAGTAAGGATCAATGATAGATTATATTAGCCTTGTGTGACTACAGGATGCGGCAACACAACACCTTTGGACGGTTGGAAACATGCCATGGAGGCAATGGTAAAGTGTTTACATAGTACCATTAGGTCCATGTAATATGATGCACGTAGGAAGCGAAACACTTGGTGGAAGAGGCCAAAACTCATCATTGTCTTAGCATAGTTGTAAGAAAATAATCAAAACATCGTTTTCATCCACACAATTGTCCCTCTAAGCACGTTTGCGATGAGATGTCACATTGCAAATGGATGTTTGGCTATTTTCATTTGTGTTATGGTGGATGGAGGATGTGGCCCCGTCATTGCTAGTGATAGGACCCCCTCATTGCTCACTTCGGTAGCCGTTGTTTGCGAATCGCAGGATCAGTTAGAGCGGATCAGCTCAGCTACTACAGTTGGCACAAAAGATCTCCTTGCATGGGAAAGGAAACCTAGATAATATCCCCCTAATGGTTGGGATATTGTGGACGGGCAAAATTCAGCCTTGCCTCCCCCTGTTATTTTCGCTAGAAAAGCGTGCATCAAGCATGCACTGATCCGACACGATGTGGCCTCTCACATATGGCGCTTGAATATGGTTTTAAATCCAAGTTTTAGAAATATTTTAGCCTTTGCCGAAATCACTGAATTTTTGTGAATTTCAGTTTTCAGTTTTCATTTTGGCCAAAGGACCGAAATTTCCACTTGAATTTGATTCAGACTAAACCTAAACACTCTAAAAAAAACCAAAAGTAATTTTAAAAAATATTTGAATTTATGTGTACTACCCAAATTACTGAAATGCTTTAACCGAAAGGCGATTAGTTTAGTATGTACAGAAATTAATAAAATTTCATTGAAAGTGAGAACCATGCTATGTCCAATCATGCTTGAGGTGGCACCGGCGGCACATAAGATGTTGTAATTTTAGTAAGCGTCCGGTTTACATTTGTAATAAAAAATGTTCAACACTTCTTTTGAAAAAAAATGAAACAAGCCCCAGCGAGAAGAGCATTCCGTCCTATGCATGTGCTAATCACCCGTGACCGGCTGCTGAAAAACATGGGACCCACATACCGTATATGTGCAAGTGTGAGAAATTTTTGACCCGAAAGGGCAGGAGCTCTGCCATTGTATTATAGAGGAGAGAAACAAATGTACATGGGAGTGATCAGACAGGGGCTGATCAGCCCCAAGGATTACATGGGATTATTCCCGAAAGGCCTCCTCCAGGAGGCCGACATCATCTTTAACCATTTGCAACAAAACTGGAGGTTGTGTACTAGTGGCCTGGAAGACACGGCGATTTCGTTCCTTCCATAAGTTCCAGGTCATATACATCGCAAACCTAACCTGGGTTTTCTTGATTTCCTTGGGCCCAACTGAATTTAGCTTGCGCCACCACATATTGATGGAGGTTGCAGTAAGAGCAATATCAGCCATGCGCTGGTGAATACTTCTAGCAGAGAACCAGAGTTCCTTGGCATACGGACAACGGAGAAGGAGGTGTAGCGCAGTTTCCGGCGCTTGGTCGCAGAGGGGGCAGATAGGATTATGAGGCCACTCTCGGCGTGCAAGCCTGTCTGCTGTCCAATTTCTGTTTTGATGCAGGAGCCAAATGTAGAATTTAACTTTCCCTTCGGTCTTTGCCTTCCAAACCACTTCTAGCTGCTGTTGTGGGATTCGGCCAATGAATTAAGCTTCATAAGCAGATTTAGCGGTGTAGTTTCCATTGTTGGAGCGCTTCCAGACTATTGAGTCATGAGAGGTTGAAAGTTGTATTGTCTGCATCAATTCCCAAAGCTTTATGAACTGTAAGATTTGGGTCTCTGTTGACATTCTTTGGATTCCGCGCATCCATCTTTCCCCAGCAAGAGCCTCAGCCACCTTCAATTTTTTTCTCCAGGCCAATGAGAAGAGCTCTGGTGCAATATCTTTAGGGGCATTACCCTGCAGCCATCTATCATGCCAAAAAAGTGCAGTTTGTCCATTACCAATGGTAATCTCTGTGCAAGCCGCAAAGAGCTTTCTATCTATTTGGTCACATGGTACTGGAGTTCCTTTCCATGGATGTTGCAGTGAGTCCCACTCATACCAAAGCCACCGAAGACGTAGCGATCTGCTAAAGAGCGCAATGTCTTTGATCCCTAGGCCTCCAAGTTTTTTTGACGAACAACATTGTTTCCAGTTGACCATACATTTTCCTCCATGTGCCTCCTCTTCTCCAGCCCAGAGAAAATTTCTTCTACTCTTGTCCAGTTTTTTAACTGCCCATTTGTCCGCAGCAAAGCAAGTCAGGTAATAGGTTGCGATGGCCGTCAAAACAGAGTTTACCAAATCCAACCTCCCTGCTCTGTTCATGAGTTTGCCCTTCCATGGTTTAATTCTTGCACTGGCTTTGTCCAGAATCGGCTGAATTTCAGCCCTTCTTGGCTTCCTAGTGTTTAGGGGCAAACCCAGGTATCGACAGGGTAGGTTTCCTTGAGCACCTCCAAAGTCCATTAGAATCTCTGCGTGCTCAGGGTCTGTGCATCTTATTTTGTATGCAACACACTTGCCAAGATTGATCATTAAACCTGAGATCTCCCCAAACCTTATCAGGATCTTCTGCGCGGCTTCAACTTTTCTTCTAATGGGGTTTATGAACAGGGCAGCGTCATCGACATATAGGCTGGTCCTAATCCCCACTGATTTTTGCCTTATGGGTGATAAAATTCCAATATCTGTGGCTTTCGAGAACATACGCTGCAGTGGCTCCATAGCGAGTATGAACAACATGGGGGAGAGTGGATCGCCTTGCCTCAATCCCTGGTGATGGTAGAATGGATCTCCGGGGCTGCTGTTGAGCATGACACGAGAGGAGGAGGAGGACAGCATGATCGCCATCAGATCCATCCAGCATTGGCCAAACCCAAATCCTCTCATGACATCAAACAAATATCCCCAATGCACCGAGTCGAACGCTTTGGCAATATCCAATTTTAGGAAGACTAGTGGAAGCCTTTTGGAGTGAGCTTCCTTTATTGCATTCTGCACATATAGGAAGTTGTCCTGGATACTACGTCCCTTGATGAAGGCACTCTGGCTGGCGGAAATCTTTTTTGGGAGCTCCGGGGCGAGACGATTTGCCAAAATTTTACAAGTGATCTTCCCAATGCTGTGCATCAGACTGATTGGCCTGAACTCGGACGCGAGTGCAGCGCCGTCCTTCTTCGGCAAGAGCACGATGTGTGCCGTGTTCAGAAGGTGCCAATTATCTACTCGAAGGCTATGGAGCTGGTTTATGGCCATCAACAGATCATCTTTAGTTATGCCCCAACATTTTTTGAAGAAGCCACCAATAAAACCATCAGGACCTGGAGCTTTTTCGGAGTGCATCTCAAAAACTGCAGTTTTCAGCTCATCCATAGTGAAGCTGCCCTCAAGGTGCTGGAGGTTGAGTGTGGGCATTTCCAAAAAGTTCCAGTTTATTGCATGGCTGCGATGTTGTGCCTTCCCCATTAGCGACTTGAAGTGATCAAGCAGAATTTTGGCTTTCTCAGTGTGCTCATGGACCATGCCAGAAGGCCCCTGAAGGGTAGGTATGTGATTCTTCCTCCTCCTCCCATTTGCCCATAGATGAAAGAGCTTAGTATTGGCGTTTCCAACACGGATCCTTGTTAACCGTGAGCGCTGGCGCCACCGCATTCTTTCCACAGCAGCAAACCCCAGAAGCTTTAGCTTGAGCATCTTTCTAAGAGTGTTTTCTTCATCAGTTAACTGCCTCTCCTCTTGTGCCAGGTCTAAAAGGAAAATCAGCTCAGTGGCCACATTGTAGAGAGCCCTTGCTCTCTTGGTCTCCATTCTATCCCACTTCTTCAGAGCCCTTGCAGTTCTTGACAGTCTTGTATGAAGGACCCTAATTGCGTCAGATGAAACAACTGGCTTTGCCCAAGCCTTATTAACAGTATCCAAAAAATCGTCTTTTTTTAGCCAATAGGATTCAAATCGGAATCCTTTGAAGTGGCGCTGATGCATTGGCTTTAGTAGCAGGGGGCAATGATCAGAGATTGAAGAGGATGCAGGGGTGAGCTGGTAATTTGGGAATTTAAGGTCCCAATCTTTGGAGACCAAGATCCTGTCGATCTTAGTCAGGGTGACAATGTCACGCTCATTGGACCAAGTGAATTTTCTGCCCAGGAGAGGGTAATCAATTAGCTCCAGCTCATCAACAACACTCTTGAACCTTCCCATCATCTGCAGGTTTATGTTCCCATTATTTTTGTCCTCGGCTTTCTTGATCAGGTTAAAATCTCCAAGGACCATCCAGCATGGTAGAGCAAACTGCCTGAGTCCCTTGAGGTCATCAATGAAAAGGACCTTGGCCGCATCATCTTGGGGTCCGTACACAGCTGAGATGGTCCATCTGTCATTGTTGCTCCTGTCCATAATCTGCCCAGTAATGGCGTTAGGCCCATCAGCAAGGGGGTCATGAGTGATTGCAATGTCAGCGGAGCAGGCAATCAGGATTCCCCCTCTAGAGCCATTAGCTGGTTTGTAAATAAAGTTGTCACAGAAACGGGCCCCCAGTGTTTCGGCAATGAAAGCTGCTGAGATGGTCTGCATTTTTACTTCCTGAAGACAGATGATGTTGCATTGGTGCTCAGCAAGGAACATGAGGATAGCTCTTCGCTTAGCAAGGTTGTGGAGACCGCGCACATTCCAATTTAGTATGTTGTACTCCATAAAGAAAACTGAGGGAAACAGTCGACAAATGAGAGGAATTCCCCAGTACAGGGGCACAAACTGAAAAACACAGCCATGTCCAACTCCAGAACAGATTGGACCCAGTCCCGGCCAGCAGGTAAACTGGTAACAGCTACAAGCAGCAAGTAGAACAACTGAATAGAGCTGAAGAAGCAGACTAACATTGGAAACTTGTATAGAACAGCAGTACAACATCTAAGAACGACTGTCAGGCTGACTCAATCCCCGGCAGGCTGGGCACCCTCGGAGCGCCACCCTGAGGCGGACCGGAGGCGGAAATCAGGGAGGAGACAGCCGTAATGAAGCCCGAGGGGAGGGGTTTCTTGCAGATGTTCTTGAGTTTGTCCATCACATCCTCTTCGGTGCCAGTGGCTGCAGCGATCCCCTCCTTCTTCTTCAGGACGTGCAGCGCTTTATCCATGGATCTTGTGCTCCCTATCGCCGGGGGGCGGCCGGAGACGTGTGGCTTGTGCAGCAGTGGAACGGGGGATGGGAGGAGCGGAGCCGGGATTGGGGCAGAGCAGTTGTTGAGGAAGGTCTCGATCTGGATGTTGCTACTGCTGTCTTGGTCATCTACCGAGCTGGAAGGCAGGCTGGAGAGAGGCCCAAGCGGGGTGGCGTCCTGGGCCGGGCGTCTTGGAGAGGGGCCCCTCAAGGGCGTGGCCAGATCTAGCATTGGGCCGGTTAACAGGCCCATCCTGGGGCCGTCGTCGCTCGGGCCGAGCAAGAGAGTAGGTGGGTCGCCCTCTCGCTCGGCCATACCGAGGGTGGCCCCAACGCTGAGAGCGTGCCCATGGGGGGCCACATCCACAGCGTCCTTGCCATGCAGGGGCGCATGCAAGGGAGGCGACAGGGGGTCCGCATCCTGCATGCACAGCTCGTCCTCAGACCGCATCTCACCCGTAATCTGCACGCCTTGCCCACCTTCCGCCTGCAGCTCGCTAGGAGACATGAGGAAGGAAGCTGGCCGCTGGTGCACTTCCGAAAGCACTTGGTCGAGTGCCAAGGTTTCCTCTGTCGGGTTGTCAGCAAGGACCTTGGTCAGCGGTGCTTTCATTGGTGGATTAGGGCCAACCAAAGCCAGCTGATCCCCAACATCTTTATCACAGATTCGAATCTCCACCGGCTCCGTAGCAGTAGCGGGTTCAGAGCCACTACTTGTGCCTCTGTTAGCTTCAAAGACGGTAGCTTGACGGCGTCGGAAAATCTGTGGATCTCCGTTGCGGCCATGCATGGCAGAGCTGCTGCTTCCTCCATCTCCGTTGCGGGTTCAGAGCTCTCTTGCAAGGATATTGAGATCGCGGATGACGACGAGATCGGGGCCTTCGAAGGGGTTAGTGCGGCGGCTGCGGGTGGTACCGGAGGAACCGGGGGAGGCCATAGCCGAGAGGGGAGTGCGGCGGTGCGTGGTGAAGCGGCGCGGCGAGGGGGATGGCGGCGCGGCGGGTGGCGGGAGGCGGCGCGGCGGGTGGCGGCGCTGCGGGGTGTGGGCGGAAGCGCGAGGCGGCGGCGGCACGAAGTGGCGGCGGCGGCGGCGATGGGATCACGGCGGCGGCGGCAGGGGTTAGGGTTAGGATCGTAGGTATGATACCATGTTGGAAACGAATATTTTGGCAATGCTACTCGATGTATTGACAGGTGCATAGCGCACGTATATATGGAGTACAAGGTGGGCTACAACCTCAACTATACAATGACTAGGAGGTGGGCCGGAGTAGATTGCTAGCATTGGGAGTTGAGCGAAGACAGGAGTAGATCACGTGAAGGCCAAAATTTTGGTGGATTGCTATTAGTGCACAGAGGCGAGACCACGTTGCGTTTTGCTCGTGTACTTCAGCGCCGCGGTAATAGCTCAGATAATTTTTCGCAGGGTCAGCCATACAAAGAACCATGGCATCAACGGGTATTAGGTTTTGAGGTGGAGAAGTTCAAGTGAACTGGAAGCTTTGGGTTATGGCAGACAAGGGTGAAAAATTTATTGGCACAACAGGGATGTTTGAAGGCGTTGTTGCAAGATGTCAAGCCAGCTAAGATGGAATTATCATGGGATGGATGGAAATTTATGGAAGACGATTTGGGAGCCTCGAGCGTGTCATGTAGCCGGACAAGTTCGGCTGGGTCGGACTAGACAGTCTGACGTGATCGGCGTGAGTCGGTTGGTACAGAAGATGGTGGTGGGATCGGCGACGACGACGTAGGAGCATGATGCTGATGGTGACCGACTTCTGGGGCGTGGAACACGTGGCACAGACCCCGAGGGCTTGTGTGGCTTCGACAAGACTATGGAGCGGAGTTGATTCAAGACGGTGCACATGAGAGTTTGGAGTCGACGAGGCGCGGGGTGGCAAGTACAACCACCATGGAGTCATATTGAAGGTGGAGCTGGATTGAGGGGCTACGATGTAAGGATCCAGGGAATCGAAGCCTATTCAGCAAGAGGAAAAAGCGAGTGACATGCAGTTTGGACTGGAGCCCAGTGGTCTGATGGAAGCATAAAACTCGTCATCGGTCGGTGATGATCGGTGGTACTCTGCAGTGGGGGTTGAGTGGTGTGGGTTCACGACCGTTGAGACTCGACCGGGACAGCGGAGGCTCGACGCGGTAATAGTGACGAGGCGTGCAGTACGCACGGGACATGGAGACGGGATAGGGCTCTGGTGGTCATACATGTGATGAGACAACTGCGAATTTGACTCGGGATGATTACAAGTAATGGTGAAATTTCTTCAAGTTTCAGACAGACGGTTAAGAAAGGAGCGGTGATGTTGAGTTCAGGTAACTCTTATGTGTGACACCCAATATGTGAGTTCTTCACTTTCACGCAGGTTAGTGATCAGTGTGTGATGGCGTTGGACTGATACTCTAGAAGTTGGGAGCGCAAACTAGAGTGATATGAACTTAACTTTGCTCGAGTGTTGACTGTGGTCAAGAAAAGAAGGAACTACATGTTGCAGGTGGAGTCATATGGAGTCTTTAGAGTAGCAGCGGTACTCATGGGATAAGCTCAAATCCAATGTACATGGAAGCTTGACGCATTGACTACAAGGTAGGTTACAGTTGGATTAGAGTTGTATTATGTTTACATAGGATGTGAAGTCGTGTCCTAGTAGGACATTTGTATCCTAAGCCTCTCATATATAGCGGGGGTAGACACACGATGTAACCTATGACAAAATAATAGCACCGGAACGCAGGGGAAGCAGACGGCATGTGCCAGCGTCCAGGGCGACCGGGCGCGGTATTGTAGCGGTGTCATGGGGAGGAGCGCCCATAGTCAGGCTTCAGGGATGTAGGCATATCGGTAAACCTCGTTAACAAATCTCGATGTCGTTCTTGTGTGATTGCTTGGTCCTCAGATGATCAACGGTATGTTTCGGATTTATTCTAACATAATAAAGCAGTTTCTAAAGAGAACTCTGATCCGGTAAAGAAATCATACTGTAGTTAATTTCCTACAAGGAGCTGGGTACAAATTATCCGTGATGTAGTGCAGTTCAACGGAGACATGGGATCCTTTGTACTCCAGTTTTTTTTTTTCAGTCCATGGTTGGGAGTGCAAATGCACCAGACGACACAGCAAGGATGATATATACAGGACTGTAGTTGGAAAGTTGCACAACAGGAGGCTATTAGAGCATCTTCAATAGGCGCCCAAAAAATGCCTCACGCGCTTAAAACCATTGTTTTTTACGTCCGAGATAAAAAACAGCGCTCCAGCAGACGCTGTAAAATAGAGCGCGCACGAAAAACTTTAGCGCACGCGCTAAAAAGGTATCCCGGGCTACAAATTCTGGGTGTCGGGTTGTGCGTGCTGCAAAATTTGGGCTGCTGCAGGTGGGGCTGTCGGATCGAGCGCCATATTTTTGTGCATCTGGAAAATCTCTTCGTCCCTTCCGCATGCAAAAAGATTATTTTAACACTGTAAAATAATTATACTGCGCCGAGGCAAAACGCGCCTGTTGGAGATGCTCTTGCAAGAGAGCAAACATTTGACAGCGGTCCATTTATAACCTGGTACGCTCAGCCCTCCACCGTCCATGCGTATGTATAACGGTCCTACCTATCTTCCAGGATCGGAACCAAACCAAACCAAACAAGCATATTTAGATACGAGCTCAAATCCACCTACGTGTGCACGCAGCCACGCACATTTGCCATGGCGCTCCATGGACTCGCTTTGCCTAATTCTCAGGTCGTCCTGTCGGCAGCATGCACGCGTCCGCCGGTAACAGCCGGACGACCTTCAAGGGCACGCTTCGTGTTTTCCTCGACGACGGTGAACCGTAAGCTCATCGTAAGCTCGTCCTCCATCAATAATCCCTACACGGCAGCCGGCGGCATGGTATGTACGGTATAGTTTAGTTCAAACTTTGTACATATTTTGTTTTGATTGAGAATTTATGCATGTTACATAGATTTTTTTTAAAAATTGCAGTAATCATCGATTATTTATTTGAGCTAGCGTAGCAGGAAGTGGCAGCAGGGGAAGACGCGCACGAGCTAAAGCTCCTAGGGACATGGAGGAGCCCATTCGCGATGCGAGTGAGGCTGGCACTCCACTTCAAGGGCCTGGGCTACGAGTACCAGGAAGAGGACCTTGCAAACAAGAGCGACCTTCTCCTCGCGTCAAACCCGGTGAAGAAGGAGGTGCCCGTGCTCATCCACAACGGTGTGCCCATCTGCGAATCACTAGCCATCTTGGAGTACATCGATGAGGTCTACCATGGGATAGGACCCTCCCTCCTCCCTGCCGACTCCTACCAACGTGCTAGGGCTCGATTCTGGGCCGCCTACATTGACAACAAGGTTTATCATTAGTTACCATTACCGGTGCACGTGCCGGTTTTATTAGTTTGTCGATGCAGTACGTAATATATATTGTTTGTGTATATGTTTGTATGTATGCATATGTATTTGCAGCTAATCGCACCATGGTGGAAGATGTTTGTGGGCAAGACAGACAAGGAGCAAGATGAAGGGACAAAGCAAACACTAGCGTCGGTGGAGATGCTAGAGGGGGCCTTGAGGGAATGCTCCAAGGGGAAGCCGTTCTTTGGAGGAGACAACGTCGGCTATGTTGATGCTGTGTTGGGTGGTATGGTCGCATGGATGCAAGGAACCAAAGTGCTCTGTGGTGTGGAGCTTCTTCACGCCACCAAGACACCGCTTCTGCTGGCATGGATGGAACACTTTGGCGAACTGGAACCTGCCAAGCTGGTTCTGCCAGACGTTGATAGGCTGGTCGAGTTTGCAAAGATGAAGCGGGCCCAAAGGACTCGAATCTAATATGTCTCAATAGCCCGAGAATAACTAAGGATCTTCATAGGAGTGCAATGCATAGGAGGAGTCACGACACCGAATACTATTGTTCTTTCTCTCACATGTCTCTTGTGACAACGCATAGTACTATTGTTCAGACACCCTAGTATTTTGAAGTTCAATCATCTTCATGTTATTCCTCCCTAATATATATAGCTCGATGTCGATAAGCTATTGTTTTAATGGACTGAAAGGATTGTTGAAACCTATTATCTATCCATCTCGCCAGTTCAGACTTTCGTGGTAGCTTATAAAGCATGAGCTTAATACGATCATAGCAAAGAGGTCTTGCGTTTATGTGTTGTGCTTGCCTCATTTCTGTGTTGGGCTTGTTGTGCTGTGCCCACAGCTGAACCTTGGGTAGTGTCTGTGTGCGTGTATGTTGGACCTTGCCCGCGGTGGTGTTGTGTGTGTGTGTGTTGTTCGGTTGGTACCTTGTTGACTTTATGCTCGATGGTTTGCTTTATTTGTAAAGAGGGGCGAAAGCCTAAGAGGTCTTGCGTTAAAAACCCTGTCAATGCAGTATTAAAAATATATTTTACAGTCTACATTGATCCTAGCCTAGACGTATACAGAAGGGAGACCAGTAAGGATCGATGGTAGATTATTCTATTATAAGTCATATGTGACTACAGGATGCAGAAGCACACCACCTTTGGACGGTTGGAAACATGCCATGGAGGCAATCAAAAGTTGTTTATAAAGTACCATTATGTTCATGTAATATGATGCATGTTGGCTGCAAAACACTTGGTGAAAGAGGCCGAAACTCACCATTGTCTGTTGAGGATATCGCTTATCGTTAGCGTCTCAGTCGGCTGAGAATTAGATATTAATCAAAAATCGGATGATTAATTAATTTTATCGGTTGACTATTAATCGACCACTTTTTTACAATCCCACGTTCTTAGCACTAAAATATGCTATATTCAACAACAAAAAAACAATGCTGGACGGAAGTGTTACATTGATTCCTTGCCTTTGAATCCTTGTACAATGGTTGTCTTTGAATCATTGTACAATGACAAAGAAAATAGAACAACAATACATATTACGTAATAAGGTCCACAAAACATAAATAAACATAGTTATTGCACACATAATGGTGGAAATAGGCCTGATTTATCGGTAGATTCCCGGTAAATCGCTCGTAAGATCGATAAATTGACCCAACCGATATACAATGATGATCGTTCACCCACCTTGTAGCGACAAATCGGATGTTAAATCGTTGAATTGGCCAATTTTTTGAACAGTACTTTTAGCATAGATGTAAGAACACATCGTTCCCATCCACACGATTGTCCCTTTGGGATGAGATGTCACACTGTAAATGGATGTTTGTGTTGTGGCGCAAAGAGGATGTGGCCTCCTCATCGATAGCGATAGGACACCCTCATTGCCCATTTCGATAGCAGTTGCGTGTGAATCGCACGTGTCAGTCTGAAGAGCTTCTTACATGCACAAGGAAACCTAGCCAATGTCTCCCTAACAGCTGGGGCAGTGTGGACGGCAAAATTCAGCCTCGCCTCCCCTGTTTTTTTCGCGCAAAGCATGCGTGAAGCCTGCACTATCTGACATAATGTGGCACTTCGCATACGGTGCTTGAATATGGTTTTAAATTTAAGTCTTAGGAATATTTCAGCCTTTGCAGAAATCACTAAATTTCTGTGAAATTCATATATATTTTTTTATTTCGGCTAAAGGACCAAAATTTTCACTTGAATTTGATGGAGACTGAACCAATAATTCTGAAAAATCCAAAACTAATTTAAAATTATTTGAATTTATGTGTACTACCAAAAATTACTGGAATATTTTGACCGAAAAGTAATTATTTTAATATGTGAATAAACTGATGAAATTTCAACGAAAGTGAGAACCACTGATATACTGATCGGATGACCGGAGCGGTCATGAGTGTTTCCTGTTTTTGATCCTCATGCTATGCCCAATCACGCATGATGTGGCACCGGCGGCACGTAAGACGCCTTGGGGACGGCACCTGGGGGCGTGGCTGGGACCTAGATCGCCACCAGGGCCTAAAAATTGCCGGGCGAGCACCCGAAAGAGCGCCGGCCTATGCGCTGGGGGGGGCGAACGAGTGGAGATGCTCTAATACCCAGCGTGTTGATGTGAGAATCGGTTGATAGAAATTCGGATCGATAATAAACTATCTAAAGTAACTAGCCTCATGGTTGGCCTAGATGGTTACCGAGGATAGCTAAGACCATGTGCGAGTTGTGCGGAGTTCAATTCCCGCAGTCACTCTTTTTTTCGAAAAAACGAAACCAACGAAGCGTTCAGATGTGTTGTTAGATTCCGAACGTTTCGAAAATACAATTGTCGATTAAGAAATATGTATACTATAGTTTTGGCATAAATCTCCATTCGAGGGCGACACTTATTTTAGGACAGAGAGAGTAGTAATAAAATAATGATGATGATGATGATGTAACAATACTTTATTAACTTATCAATGAAAAATGAGTTTAATACTTTTTGTTATCTCTTGATAGTGGAATCCGATCCATTTTTGGATCGAATGGAAAAATTGTTTATACTGCGATAATTAATATTAAGTTAAAATTCAGAAAATAGTTAAACTGAATATTCTTATTAGAAGTGGCAGCAACTCCCCTCCATATATGAGTGAGTAGCCTGCCGGTGAGCTAGGTCACTCATTTGCGGTTTCAGCTACAGTTAGTTTGTAATGGTAGTTGCTACTGTTTGTCCTAGTCTTATTTCATCAACATAGTGTTTTTGGTAGGCTTAGTTCAAATAATTAAGCTCACTGCAACCTTTACCTAGTTAGAAATAATATACGAGTAGTTAGCAATCATTATGATACCCAATATTGTTTGGGTTAATAATTATGCTTGGTTCGTTATGCACTATAAATATTTTCTATTGTTACCCTAGCTATTAAATAATTATGCTTAGTTCAAAACACTTACGACAGTTATTGTTTTAGATACTTATATAGGAATTTTAGAAACATAGGATAGTTGATACTGTTTTAAATAATTTGCAAACGTAGTTGATACTATTTTGAAAACTTAGGATGGTTTTCACTATCTGAAATATTTAGGATAGTTGCTATTGTGTTTTCAATACCAATGACACTTGGTGCTATTTTAAATACTTAGGATAGTTGCTGCTCATTAATTTGATATAAGGTTGACACTCATTTTGTAAAGTTAGTCCATATTCTCATGGTTTAGTAAATAAAGTATGATTATTGTCTTTAGCTTTTGTAGGCAAACATGTAGCGTCCCGAGGGAGAGGAAATATATAATCAAGTAGAGTACGGTCCATTCGATAAGCTTCAATAAGACTTTCACCTGGTTTTCGTTTGAAATTATAGATCATGTGCCTCGCTCCATAAGAATTCTTGTTTGGGTAAAAATGAGTCAAGAATGCACTAGATAAAAAAATTCGAGTGTCAAAAGTACCTGCGGGATGAGTTAATAGCCAAGATTTTGCTTTGGTGGCAATGTGAAAAAAGCTTAAGTATCATCTCATCATAAGTAAAAACATGTAATTTAAAATCATCTAATGCAAAAAGTGTTTAATATAGAAATCATTTATGTCATTTTATCAATGCAAAAAGAGTTTAATTGAACATTGTTGTCAGAAGTGGCGACACTATCCAAAGCAACCATAGTCTGCACGTAGAATGTTTTTCCTCCACACTTACTCTTATCGTTGACAACCCAACGAAATTAAGCATCACTCTAAGACAATTATTCTTTTGGCACTTTACGCGTGTCATATGGACATGCATGGTCGACATGCTTGTTTGTTTGTTTGTTTGTTTATGTAATTGTGTGCATAAACTCACGTTCTTTCTTCTGAGATGCGGGTTTACGTACAGAAGCAATAGATCTTAGTTTGTTCTTTGCATAAGCTTCCGTCTTCTCTCAAGTTTCGCACTGCACAGATAGGTACGTCTCTGTCTGTAAGTGAGGTGAAAGGTGTTGGCCGGCTATGCCATGCTGAATGGTGTTAATTGATCACAGATGACTAGGTGTGTATACACGAAGACAAGTGGCGGACAAATTTCGTGTTTTAACCTTTTTCTCAAACCTATTCGAGATCTGACCCTAGTTTGAAATTTTTTCGGGATCTGACTGCTGGCCTTACTAAGCTCACGTTGCTAGGATAGTAGTTTTTCTGTTTTCCTTTGAATAATGTATGCATGCGGGTGATGTGACACGCCCATGCACGTAGCTAGCTATGGATCAGGTGCCGTTTGACGCACTGACCACTTCTTCCTTCTTTTCCTCCTGGTGGATGCATGCGCTATGGAACGTGGCCGTGGGATGGCGCGGCCGTCACGGATCATAGCGCGTCCACCGGGAGGTTGTTAGCAATTCGGTTGTAACAGATAAAAGGGTATACGAAAGAATAGAAAACGCTGCTGAGTTCCGGCGGCACAAAAACTTCTCTCTCTCTCGAGTGTTCATCCTCGCCGGCAAAACCCTCCTCTCTCTTTCTCATGTCCGATCGGCAACGACAATTGGCATCAGAGCCTGGTGTTTGATCCTGCTCCGGTGGCCGGCGGTGTTTGATCCGCGGCGGCGCTTATGTCGGGCAACGAGTCAGACGGGAAGAGCAAGGGCGGCGCTCGATCGCCAACGCAGATGCCTTCGTCGAAGGCGCCGGTCGCGCGCCTCACGGGCAGCGGCAGTGGCGAGTTTCGCGTCGTGGAGCGCGTCGTGCGCGAGGAATCGAGCGCGTCGATGATGCTCACCCGCACAAATTACCTGGAGTGGGCACTTGTGATGCAGGTAAAGCTTCAAGTCGCCCGCGTCTGGAACGCGGTGATCGAGGACGACGCAGACGAGAACGACGACCGGAGAGCCCTGCAGATTCTTCTCACCGGCGTCCCGCCGGAGATGCTGCGTGTGCTGGTCACGAAGGACACGGGGAAGATGGCATGGGAGACCATCAAGACGATGAGGATGGGCAGCGCGCGCGCCCGCGAGGCCAAGGCGCAGGTGCGCCGGCGAGAGTTCGAGGATCTCCGATTCAAAGATGGGGAGTCCATCGAGGATTTCGGGCTGCGGCTCTCTGCTCTCGTCGCCGATCTCGAGCTGTTCGGCGACCCGGTCACCGAGCACAAAGCCGTCCAGAAATTCCTTCGGGTGGTGCCACGCCGTTACCGCCCGATGGAAATGGCGATTGAGTCTCTCCTTGATCTGAAGGCCATGACCATCGAGGAGCTCGCCGGCCGCTTCTCTGCGTGCGAGGATCATTATGATCTTGACGACGGTGCGCAGAACACCGGACGCCTCCTGCTCACTCACGAGGAGTGGCTGGCCCGCGAGAAGATGGGCGGAGGCGGAGGATCGTCGTCAGGAGGCGGCGGTGGCAACGCAGGGAAGAGCAAATCACCCGCCAAGGGCAAGCCTCACGGCGGCGGCAAGGGTGCGCCGGGGAGCGCGGGCGCGGGTGGCTCCGGCTGCAAGAAGAAGAAGGGGAAGTGCCATCACTGCGGCATTCCCGGGCACTGGAAGAAGGAGTGCAGAACATGGCTCCGCGAGCAGGAGCAGAAGGGCAAGCAGGAGCATGCAAACCTCACAGCAGCCCAGGCCGAGCATGATCAGGGCCTTTACATGGCCGTGGTCACCACCGTCGACGCGCCGCAGCATGTGGCACCCCAGGTGGTGTACCTCAACGAGGAGAAAGTCCTACCCATGCCCTCCCCGGACGGCGTGTGGTTCTTCGACACGGGAGCCAGTAGCCATATGACGGGGGACAGGCGAGTCTTCGCGTCCCTTGACGAAACCGTGCACGGGATAGTGAAGTTCGGGGATGGCTCGCTCGTTGCCATTCGTGGGCGCGGCACAGTGGTGTTTCGCTGTCAAGGCGGTGACCAGCGCGCGCTCGCGGGCGTCTTCTTCATACCAAGCCTCCGGACGAACATAGTCTCGGTGGGACAGCTGGACGAGGCCGGCTGCGTCATCAGCATTGAAGACGGGCTCATGGTCATCAAAGACCCAGCCTGACGCACCTTGGCAAGCGTCAGGCGATCAGGCAACCGGCTGTACACTAGTGTCCTAGCGATGGACGCGCCGGCATGTCTGCTGGCGCAAGGGGATGATCAGACCTGGCGCTGGCATGCACGAATGGGCCATCTCCACTTCCGCACGCTCCGAGCTATGTCCATGAAGCAGATGGTGCGTGGCATGCCTGTGATCGACCGCGTCGAGCAATATTGCGATGGGTGCGCTCTGGGCAAGCAGCATCGCGCGCCGTTCCCGCAGTCATCGGTGTACCACGCAGAGCACAGACTGGAGCTTGTACACACGGACCTTTGCGGCCCGATCGAGCCAACCACGCCGGGAGGTAACAAGTACTTCCTGCTAATAGTGGATGACTACAGTCGTTACATGTGGTTAGAACTGTTGAGGACGAAGGACGAGGCCTTCCAGCGCTTCAAGAAGGTCCAGGCGCACGCTGAGGCGAGTGGCAACTGCAAACTGCGTGCATTCCGGTCGGACCGCGGCGGAGAATTCAACTCCGGTGAGTTCAAGGCGTACTGTAAGGAGCTGGGCGTCAAGCATTACACGACCGCTCCATACTCGCCGTGGCAAAACGGGGTGGTCGAGCAGCGCAACCAATCCGTGGTGGAGACGGCGAGATGCATGATGAAGAGCATGGAGATGTCGGCGTTCTTCTGGGGCGAGGCGCTGAGGATCGCGGTGTATGTGCTGAACCATGCTCCCACCCGCAGCCTGGAGGGTGTCACGCCCTATGAGGCGTGGCACGGCCGTAAGCCCGCTGTGCATCATCTGCGCACGTTCGGGTGCACGGTTCATGTCAAGAATGTCGGCCCTGGCATCACCAAGCTCAGCGACCGCTCGACACCGATGGTCTTTGTCGGATATGAAGAGGGCTCCAAGGCCTATCGCGTCTACAACCCGGTGACAAAGAAGGTGCAGGTGACAAGAGATGTGGTGTTCGAAGAGAGCAGACCGTGGGCGTGGCGTGTCCCTGGCGCGGGGGAGGCGTACTCTGCGCCGAGCACCTTCACACTACTAGGGAAAACCTTATACACAGAATCTTAGCAGCAGCGCGGCATAAAAAGAGGCCTGCTGCTAAGTAGTAGCAGCGCGGTTACGGAAAGCTCGCTACTGGTGCAAACTTAGCAGTAGCGTGTGACGCTTAAACCGCGCTGCTACAAAAATTCACCGACAGTACACAACGACATAAGTTTACCAGTAGCGCGGCGCTAGGAAGCGCGCTGCTGCTAATGCCATAGTAGTAGCGCGCTTTTTTGTCACCTCGCTGCTGCTAATTTTGAAATTGTGCACAGGGTTGGCCCGTTTAGCAGTAGCGTGTGACAGGAAAGCGCGCTGTTGCTACGCCCTTAGCAGCAGCGCGCTTTTTCTCCCGCGCTACTGCTAAGACGCAGCACCCACCACCTTTTCCACCTACCCCTCCCCATCTCCTCTCCTCCCTTTCCCCTACCTCCCACATCCTCCCTCTCTCACTCTTCTTCTTCCTCAATACTTCTCCCCCCATTACTCTCCCTCTTCTACCTACCTTTCTCTCTCTTCATTACTCCTAGCTATAACTACACCACCTTCATTAATTCATCTCCTTTCTCTTTTTCCTCCCCCTCCACTAGTTGAAGTTGTCTCCTCCCAAATTAGCTAGCTAGGTAGATGTAGCATTTAGTTGAGTGACCTATTTGCCCCCTAACTAGATCTTTCTTTGTCAAGAAGAGCTTTGTGCACTTTTGACCTCCCTACATCATCATCTCCACCGTGTGCTCGATCTCGAGATAGAGGTGTGATTAATATTTCATGCTTTTGCAAAATGGAAATATGTTTATGCATGTGTGTGTGATATTTTTATGGAAATTGTGTGTGTGGCATGAGTTGACACCAAATTGTGCATTTGAGTTGCCTATGTTTTGCCGAAATGTCGATTTATTTCCGTTTCGGCGAATTCCGGGCAAACTCTAGATCTATATATGTCCTATTTTTAAGGAAGGTCATGCCGAATTTTTGTATGACTTTGATGAATGCACGCATTTTTATAATCAATTTGTTTATTATTACCGTGCAGAGTTGACGATGGTCAGTGGAACGATGGTGGACAGGTGGTTGCGGTCGGCGGTGCAGGACATGAAGGAAAATAACCTGACAGAGGTTTTATGTCCGTGTCGAAAATGCAAAGGAATAGTTTGGCTTGACCCCCATGTCGATGGTCGTGTCGAAGCGCACCTGCTCATGACTGGTTTCATGGATGGCTATACTCGATGGATAATTGAAGATGAGGATGACGATGTTGAGGATGCCGACGGGGCAGGCAATGATGACACGGGGCAAGACGAAGAGATGATCGATAATGGCGGCGGGGAAGAGGCCGGACATGGCGGCGGAGAAGGGGCCGGACATGGCGGCGGAGAGAACGACATGGACTCCACGCAGTAGAGTTTGTCGGTACTAAGTTCAATCATGCGGGACCCTCATGTTCAAGCATTGCTTCGCAAGGAGACGAGTATTGAGAGAGCTGCTTCTAGAGAGGAGGCTAAGCTGGAGCAACTGGTGGTAGATTCGAACACTCCATTGTATGATGGTTGCAATCCTGAGGTGACCCGCTTGAGTTTCACGCTCCAACTCCTGAAGACGAAGGCTAAAAACAAATGGACCGACACTAGCCTCGATGAGCATCTCAAGTACCTAAAGGATGTTCTTCCCGAGGGTAATCTATGTCCTAGTAGTGTTGATGAGGCCAAGAAGATCGTGTGCCCTCTTGATCTGCCACACGTTAGATACCATGCATGCATCAACGATTGCATAATTTATCGGAAGGAGCACGCGGAAAAAACAAGTTGTCCGGTGTGCAATGCTTCTCAATACAAGAAGGCCGGGAAGAAATGTCCCCAGAAAGTGGTATGGTACTTACCGATCACTCCCCGTCTCCAGAGGTATTTTGTAGATCCCAAGGAAGCAAAGCTAATGCGCTGGCACGCGGAGAGGAAGAAGCCCGACGATGGAGATGATCCGAAGCTGAGACACGTCAAGGATGGAAGCCAGTGGAGAGCATTGAATGGCTTCTATCGGTATTTTGAATGTGATGCAAGGAACATCGTGCTCGGCGCGTGTACCGATGGCATGAATCCGTTTGGCAACCAGAGCACCAACCATAGCACATGGCCCGTGTTTGTATGGATGTACAACCTCCCCCCTGGTTGTGCATGAAATCGAAGTACATTCACATGAGCATGCTTATTCAAGGGCCGAAACAACCAGGAAATAATATTAATTTGTATCTGGGGCTACTTCAGGAGGAGTTAGACACGTTATGGAAAACACCGGCCAAGACATGGGACGCCAGCAAAGGCGAGTATTTCAACATGAGAGCCGCGCTGATCACGACAGTGCACGACTATCTTGGTTACGGATATGTGGCAGGCCAGGTGTGCCATGGATATTGCGGATGCACGCGGTGCATGGATGATACGACGTCTCAGCAGCTAACGTCAAGGAAAGATGGCGGGTCTGGGAAAATCGTGTACATGGGGCATCGAAGATGGCTCGAACAGGACGACCCGTGGAGAAACCATGGAGATCTATTCAATGGTCACGCTGAGCATCGAGGACCTCCACGTAAGCGGAGCGGTGCCGAAATCGATGAGCTGTTGAAAAACTGGAAGGAGTGCCCCGCGCCGGGAAAGACGATGAGTAAGGCGCCGGAGCCGCTGCTGAAGGTATGGAAGACGAGGTCTGTGTTCTAGGACTTGGAGTACTGGCATAAACTCGATACACCTCATTGCCTTGATCAAATGCATATCTGTAAGAATGTCCTTGAGAGCTTGCTCGCAACACTGATGAACATGCCGGATAATACCAAGGATGGGCCGAAGGCAAGAAAAGACTTGCAAGATTTGAAAATCAAGGAAGATCTGCACATGCCGCCCCGTAAAATGTCAGATGAGACAGAGACGGAGACAGAGGCACGGGAGAAGAAGGGCAAGAAAATAAAGAATGAGGATTATTGCCCCCCTTCTTGCTTCACCTTAAGTTAGGCTGAGATCAATCAATTCTTTAAGTGCCTTACCGGAGTCAAAATTAGTTCCGGTTACTGTGGCAAGATAAGTAGATATCTAGACACGGACAAGAAAAGGTTCAGCGGGATGAAGTCTCATGACTGTCATGTGATGATGACGTAGATATTACCTGTTGCCCTTAGAGGGATAATGGACAAGCACGTCCGTAACACGCTTATTGGTCTCTACAACTTTTTCAACGTCATCTCTCGAAAGTCGATCAGTGTGAAGCAGCTCCGAAGGCTACAGGAAGAGATCATTGTGATACTGAATGAGCTTGAGATGTACTTCCCGCCCGCGTTCTTTGACGTGATGGTGCATCTGTGTGTCCATATTGTGGATGACATAATAGACCTGGGGCTGTCATTCCTGCACAACATGATGCCGTTTGACAGGATGAATGGGATCATCAAAGGATTCGTTCGGAACATGTCCCGTCCGAATGGAAGCATCGTCCAGGGCTATTTGACACAAGAGTGCATCTCTTTCTGTGAGAATTTTCTATATGGCGCAGACCAGCCGCCTGGTGTTAGTGTTGGTTTGCCCGTTAACAAGCACGATGGGAGGCTCGAAGGAGAAGGTCACTGCAACGGTCGCAGGGAACTGCACGTGGCATACTCAGATCGACGCAGCGACTTTGACAGAGCAAACTTGGTAGTGCTACAACATCTAGACGAGGTAGATCCTTTCGTGGCACTGCACAAAGAAATTATCACAAAGAAGTATCGTGACCGGGGGGTATCCAAAACGGAAGCCGAAGTTACTAGAGAGCACAACTCCACTTTCCTGCATTGGTTCAAAGAGCATATTATTGCTAATCCCCCGGAGGAGGGCTCTAAGGACGGATTGCTCATATACGCCCTAGCACATGGCCCCTCGCCCAACCTCGTAACCTATCAGGCATATGATATCAACGGATACACGTTCTACACGGAGGCCAAAGATATGGACAGTGATGAATATCAGAACTCAGGGGTGATGATGGAATGCATGACCGGCAGCGACAACGGCGCAACTGAACGATTTTATGGAAGTGTCGAGGAGATCTGGGAGCTTGACTACTCTGGACTGCACAACACGACGATGTTCTGTGTCAGATGGGCTAAGAATGTCGAAAGAGAAAGCCAGATTTTCACTACCATGACTATACCCGACGCCAAGAGCGCTACCGTGAACGCTATCGCAAAAAACGAGCCATGGGTACACGCTAAGCACGTGACACAATGCTTCTTCATAACCGACCCATGCAATCCCAGTCGTGTTGTTGTGAGGAAAGGCAAAAGAAACATCATTGGAATGGATGGAGTCGCCAATGAGGAAGACTATGATCAGTACGGCAACCCAATGAGGGAAGATGACGATGATGATGAAGTATACGTCAAAAGAAGAATCAATACTACATTACCAAAGAAAAATCATACCCCACGGAAAAGGCAAAGTCACAATGAGGGGCTCAATTATTCTTCGACGAACAAGAAAGGAAAGAAGCTGACTCAAAAACAAAAACGTCATCGCTGAGGAACCGGTCAAATGATGTAATATATATATATATATATATATGTTCCTATTTTGTATACACACTTAATTAGCCATTATTATGCATGGGTCCAATGATGTAATATATATATGTTCCTATTTTGTATACACACTTAGCCATTATTATGCATGGGTCCAATGATGTAATATATATATGTTCCTATTTTGTATACACACTTAGCCATTATTATGCAAGGGTCCAATGATGTAATATATATGTTCCTATTATGCCGAGGAAAAGAAAAAAGGGAAACTGGTTATAGCAGTAGCGCTTTAGTGAAAAAGAGCTACAGCTAGTCAACATAGCAGTAGCGGTTTCTGCAGAAAATCGCTATAGCTGCTCGTAATAATAGTAGCGCGTTTCGTGTAAACGCACTGCTGCTACGTCCACTTAACCCAAAATTCTCCCTCTCCCTGCTTCATCCCGCCTCTTTTCCCCCAAATCACCACTCTCTTCCCCGGCCCCGTCACACCGCCGCGCCCGCCCCCGACCCCGGCGCGCTCGCCCCCGGCCCCGCCGCCCCCGACCCCGCCGCACCCGACCCCTGCGTGCTCGCCCCCGACCCCGCTGCCCCGACCCAGGCGCGCTCGGCCCCGGCGTCGGCGCTCGCCCCCGACCCCGGCGCGCTCGCCCCCGACCCGTCGGCCCTCGCCTCCCTCCTCTGCTTCCTCCCCTCCCAACCTCGGCCGTCGTCGGGCCTGCCTCCTCGTCCTGCACCCTCTGTAAACCACCCCCCTCTCTCTCTCTGCTAGCTAGGGTTAATTTACTTAGGTTTTAGTTATGTTAATTAGGTTATCTATTTAGTTATGAATTTAGATAGGTTTCAAAATTTGCTGAATTTATATGCAAATTTGAACTGGACATGTGATATGTGGATATTGTCATGTTTTGGACATGTCATGTTTTGGTAAATGATCCGAGAGGCCTATGTTACGCCGGAATGTTGATTCATTTCCGTTCTGGTGAATTTCAGGCGCTCGATATGTCCATTTTTTTAGCAAAGGTCATGCCGAAATTTCCCGTGAATAAAGGCATGATTTGTGCTACATAGTTGGCATATCGAGTGCTGTCACATAGATTTCTTTTTTATCTCATTTCTCATTTATTCATACTTTTCGAAATAAATGAGGACACTTAATCATAGGAAACATGTCGAACAACGAAGAAACTGGGCCTTCTGACCAAGATGCAAACGAGATGGATTATGAGGGTGAACAAGACTACCTCGACTTTTTGACTGCTGAGCAAGGTTTGCAGGTCCGCCTCGATGATGATACTGACGCCGACACCAACACCAACGGCGCCGGCACCGATGGCGGCGCCGAGACCGGTGGGGAAGGTACCGGCGGGGAAGATACCGGCGCCGATGCCGGTACCGAAAAGAGGAAGCATAAGAAGTAGAGGATACGAAAACCTAACAAACTACGAAAACCTAAGAAAGATGGCACCTGGCAAGTTTGAGCCGTTAGAGCCGGAAGAACCTCGCAAGTGCTATGGGAACCAAGTAGGATGCATCCTACGGGAATGCGCGAGCATCAACGACGATGACTTAAGGAGTAAAGAACATTTGACGCAGTTGCTCCTAACGAAGTTGCACAAGAGATTCAAGTTCCCCGACCGGGATGATAACATAGAACAACCATGGGATGATCCGAATATGAAAAAGATTAACAATCACGCCATGGGCATGTTCAGCAATGATTTGGCCTCCTGGAAATCGAGGGTGAAACAAGCTATTGAGGCTGAGGAACCCCTGTCCAAGATTCTGGAGGAAAATCCGACACTTACGGAAGAGGAGTTCGAAAAGTTCAAGGACACTTGCGCTACCGAGGACGCCAAGGCTAAGGCTGCGAAATTCAAGAGCCTTCAGCAAAGGAACACGGGGAAGCATCGCCTCGGAAGTCGTGGCTACCTCGGTAAAAGGCCCATATGGGATAAGGAGGACGCGGAACGTGAAGCCGCGGGTCTCCCAGACCCCTTCGCGAAGTTCACCAACCCCTTGGAGCATGACTTCATCAGGGCCCGCTACAAGTGGGACAAGGAGAAAAAGGTTTTTTACACGGACAAGATCACGAGGAAATTGATTAGACTATTGGAGAAGCAACACCAGCTTGCAGCCGAAAGCCCTACTTCTCCGATGAGGCCGAAAGCCCTACTTCTCCGATGAGGCCCAAGTGGGACACCCCTCTCAACCGGGCCTTGAACGAACTTAAGGGACTCCCTTTGGGCCAGCGGCCGCAATATGGTCGTGTGCACGGCGCTGGAGACGGCGCCACGTGGAAGGTGTTTTACAACGAGGGCCCGGAGGCCAAGAAGCAGAAAAATAAGTTTAGTCAGGAGGACATCGATGCGAAGGTGAAGCTTGCGGTCGAGAAAAAAGCAGCTGAGGACGCGGAAAAAGCTGCCGAGGACAAATATGAGTTGTTACAGCAGGCAGTCAATGCAGCTGTAACTGCCTGCAGAAATGATTTTGCTACTAACTTGGTTCCAGTTATCATCAACTGGACGAAGGAAAATCCAGACAAGATGGTACATGATTTCCCGTTGCCCAGTTTCAACGGGAGCAACTCCATGAACAACAACATCATCGCACCATCACTTGCCCACGCAACCGGGCCTCCTCTCGCAGCCGCTCCCGCTCATAGCAGCCCGTCCTCAGTCTCTGGCACGCTCGGTGGGCCTTCGTCTTTGGCTGAGCTCAACGCCATCACGGTAATTACATGTCGCACCACCATATATATATATATATAATATTCCATTATTGTTGCCTTTCGGATGTTTTACGCCACAGACATATGTGTTTGCAGGCGAAAGAAACCCCGTGCACCATACTCTACTTGATCAAAGGCCAGAAGGTGGACGTGGGAAAGGGGATGATAATGGACCCCTTGCAACCCACGTTCCACAACCAGCCGATCCCTGCTGGGCACTTCAGGGTTAGCTTGTCCAGTGTGAAATCGAGGCACGAGGATTTGCCTCCTCCAGTACAGCATGTGGGAGCGGACGACGAGACCCCGCCGCGGATTGGAAGCTGCAAGGGTTGGGTGCTGCTATGGCCGAAGAATCTTATTCGTCTGGAGTCGGCCGAGAGCACAGCAATAACCACACATCAACAAGCATGTGCGGAGACCACCACCCCGCCTACGCAATTACCAGCTCCTGTAGTACCGGGTGAGAGCGGCGGACGACATGATGAAGGGGGTGCAATAGTGCTGGCTGATGTAATTTGTCCTGTAGAACAGAGAATGGATGATGAGACGCAGGTCGACCCTATGGATTTCCTCAATACAAACGCGTATGACTGTGACATAGAATTGATGAGTCAACCATGTGATGAATCAGGCTATCAGCTTGCTAATGAGGATATGGATGATATGCCCGGGCAGGAAGGTCGTAGCAGGGATTGCAAAAAGTCTCTCTTCATGAAATCCTCACAGGGCACGCCTGAAGATGCCGCCTCAACACAAGCTCAACTATCCCAGCGCGAGGGTCGTACAGTACTTAGCCCGGGAAAACTGGGGCAGGGGTTAAGGAAGGGTCTAGAAGGTGTGCCCAAGAAAAAGGAGAGAAAGAGATCGGGGAAGATAGCTGCCTCCAAACAAGCCAGAGCACATAGCAGCCAGACGATGCATTATGAAGAGCGTGTACCCGTGAAAGGTGCGGCCATGTTCCATCTCACGGGCGAGCCGATGCTACCGCCGAAACCGCTGGAGGCACTATCAGGGGATCTCAGGAGACTGCACGACCATGTGTTGTCGACTGAGAAAAGTCTACTAGCCTCAAAGGATCCAGGATATCCGACATACGCGGCTCGTGTGCCTGAGGGGAAGTGCTACGTCGAGACATGGCCCGCGGAGGTGTTCTTCCTGTGGTTTGACCATATCTTTGAGATGTTTCTGACAAGGCGGCTCGATTTTACAATCGTCCGCCTTTTTGTGCTACATATGAGCTCCGTCATGAACAGTGAAGAAGTCTCGCAAATCTATGTGGCGGATCCGTACTACATGCACGAGTCTTTCTTGAGTCTCGGCGACTTTGAGCGTGAAACTGCTAGGGAGTACCTCCAAAACTTCATGGTACAGAATAAGGACCGGAAAATTGTCCTCATGCCTTATCATCCAAAGTAAGTTAGTTTCGAACAACCCTTTCATACATTTCAATCATTCCTTCTCTCTCTATGGGGAATAATTTGAGGTGTCTTTTCCCCGCAGCAATGGGCGCGCCGTCCTTATCATTCTTTATTTGCAAGTCTCCCACGCCGTGTATTTTGACCCTTCCAGAGACTACGAGAAAAAAGACTACACCCACATAATGAATATTCTAGATGATGCTCTCCAAGGCTTCAGCTTTAGAGGTGGCCACATGCAGATCAGGAAACAAAGGAACAAGAAGATGGGTTTCGCGCATAAAACTAACTTCTCCTGCATCCATGTCCCAAAACCAAGCAAGAAGGATGGATTCTACATCCTCCATCTCATGATTCAGTTCAACACGGATCACCAAAAGCTTCGCATGAGAAGCAGAAATGATGATCATATCCACAAGTGGCTAGAATCTCACGGAGAAGCGGATTATAAACTTAGAGATGACTTCTTTCGCATCCAAAGCGACATTGCGATGATCATCATGAAAGAAGTCGTCGATGAGAAGGGGATGTTCCACGACGGCCCTATATCGCGAGCTGACATCCGAACTCGCATAGGCATGCAACGTCTAGACCTCACGCCGTTCAAGAAGCTAGGGTCCAATCTCGATGATATGGAAGGATGGAACTTCTAATGATTTATGATGCCGATGATGATGATATGTGTCGGTTGAACTTGTATAGTATTTGTAGCGATGAAACTTTGTGATGTCCACGATCCCTGCCGAACTTGCGTAACGCTACTTTGTTATTTTGCGTACGATGACCTGCGTACCTCTAGTTAATTAATTTGCGTACTGTATGTTGCATCTAGTTGCTAACCCTTTCTTTTTCGGTGTTCTCTAGTATATTTTGTGGCATATATATGATTGTACATCCTCTTCATGAACATGCATCTCTAACAGGTACCTAGTTTCTTGATGGCGAGATGGAACTGCTATGTCGTGTACAAAGGGAAGGTTCCGGGGGTGTACAACGAGTGGCATGAGTGTCAGACGCAAGTGAATGGGTTCTCGGACGCCAGCCATAAAGGCTTCAAAAGCAGACAAGAAGGAGAAGCTAGTTACTTGAGGTTCACGCTAGCGCGAGAGAGGACTCGTAACCGCCATCGCATGTACTGCATAGTTCCGCTCTCACTCATAGCGATAGCTCTTCTCGCGTATACCTTTCTTTAGATGGATGACGTTGTAATTGCAAGTATTCGAGACTTGCATGTATCGCTATTTTCGAGATGATGACAACATACCAACTTTGTGTTGGATGATGATTATGACGAGACTATTTGTATGTATATGCTCTGATTACATTTGTGGTCTCGCAGGCATTTGTATGTGTATCATGATGACATTTGTATGTGCTAAAGATTCTTCTATAAAGCCTGTTCAAATACAAAACAAATATGGCGAAAAAAACAAAAAACTACTAAAATTAGCAGTAGTGAGTGGCGAAAAGTTAGCAGCAGCGCGGTTGTAGCAGTAGCGCGCACAGGGGAAGCGCGCTATAGCTATTAGCAGCAGCGAGCTTCCTTTAAGCGCGCTGCTGCAACACTTGTGTAGCAGTAGCGCGGGTGAGCCAGCGCTACTGCTATACGTTAGCTGTAGCGCCTTATTAGTAGCGCCGGCCCCCGCGCTACTAAAAGGCCCAAAACCCGCGCTGCTGCTAGGCTTTTCCCTAGTAGTGTCACCGTGGTTTATACCACGGAGCCTGGCGTCCATGAGATCGACCATGGGGCGCCTGTCAACATCAACACGCCGAGCACGCCTGCGTCCCCTTCCACGCCAGCATCAGCAGGCGCGCTCTCCGGGGCGGCCACGCCGGGGGGGGGGGGGGGGGAGCGCACACCAGTCGCCATAGTCCGGATCAACTACATCCGGGGAAAGCGCGCTCGGGATGCCTCAGTTCGAGTCAGCGACACCCCTGGAAGGCAGAGAGATCCGCTGGGCGACACCACCGAGCCACGATGAGAATCGTCGGGATGTGGACACCGGCAACATTCGTTACCGTCGCATCTCCTGCATCCTAGATGAAACCGAAGGGCAGGCTGTACGAGAGGCGATGGAGCACTGCCTGCTAAGTGCTGAGGAGCCAGCGAACGTCGAGGACGCGCTGGCGGACGCCGACTAGAAGGGAGCCATGGACGCGGAGATGGAGTCTATCGCTGAGAACTCGACCTGGCAGCTCGCCTCTCTCCCTCGAGGCCATAAGGCAATTGGCCTGAAGTGGGTCTTCAAGCTCAAGCGCGGCCCTGACGGGAACATCATCAAGCATAAGGCAAGATTGGTGGCGAAGGGGTATGCCCAGCGAGAGGGTGTAGACTTTGAAGAAGTATTTGCGCCCGTGGCACGCATGGAGACCATGCGACTCTTCCTCGCGTTGGCTGCGCACTCTGGCTGGGAGGTTCATCACATGGACGTAAAGTCCGCGTTCCTCAATGGTGATCTTGTCGAAGATGTCTACGTTGCGCAGCCACCTGGATACGTTGCTGATGGAGGCGAGCAGCAGGTCTTGAAGCTTCGCAAGGCACTCTACGGTCTTCATCAAGCTCCACGGGCCTGGTATGCTAAGCTAGATGAAACATTGGCTTCGCTTGGTTTCGTCAGGAGTCAGCTAGAACATGCAGTGTATCGGCGAGGCGATGCCCAGTCCTACCTCTTGGTGGGGGTATATGTCGACGATCTAATCATCACAGGCACCCACAAGGCTCACATCACAACATTCAAGGATCAGATGCAGCAACTCTTCAAGATGAGTGACCTTGGACTGCTAAGCTACTACCTAGGCATTGAGGTGAGTCAGTCTAAGGATGCGATCACACTGTGTCAGCGTGGGTATGCAGAAAAGAACCTTGAAGTGGCAGGAATGAGTGGGTGCAACAGGAGCCATACGCCCATGGAGTGCAGGCTAAAGCTGAGAAAGGAAGATGAAGGGAAGGCGTGTGACGCCTCCCTCTATCGCAGCGTGATCGGGAGTCTGAGGTACCTAGTTCACACCCGACCAGACATCACTCATGCCGTTGGGATCATGAGCAGGTTCATGGAGAAGCCGACCACAACTCACTGGGCTGCTGTCAAGCAAATTTTGAGGTATGTGCAAGGGACCCTGAGTTATGGCTGCAGATATGAGCGTGGTAGAAATGGTGCATTGCTCGGTTTCAGTGACAGCGACCATGCTGGGGATATTGGTGACCGCAAGAGCACATCCGGACAGATCTTCTTCCTCGGAGACAACCCCATTTCCTGGACTTCACAGAAGCAAAAGATAGTGGCTATCAGCTCATGTGAGGCAGAATATGTAGCCGCTGCAGCTGCAACTTGTCAAGGTCTGTGGCTGAGCAGGCTGTTAACGGAGATGAGGGGAGAAACACCAACAGAGTTCAAGCTCATGCTGGATAATAAGTCTGCAATTGCTTTGGTGAAAAATCCTGTTCATCACGATCGCAGTAAGCACATTGATGTGAAGTTTCATTTCATTCGTGACTGCATTGAAACTGGACAGGTGAAGATCGACTCTGTTGGGACTCATGACCAAGTGGCGGACGCTCTGACCAAGGCACTAGGACGGGTGCGCTTCATCGAGCTGCGTCAGAAGCTTGGAGTCAGAGAAATCAGCAGTGAACGCTGAGCTTAAGGGGGAGATTTGTTGGCCTTACTAAGCTCACGTTGCTAGGATAGTAGTTTTTCTGTTTTCCTTTGAATAATGTATGCATGCGGGTGATGTGACATGCCCATGCACGTAGCTAGCTGTGGATCAGGTGCCGTTCGACGCACTGACCACTTCTTCCTTCTTTTCCTCCTGGTGGATGCATGCGCTGTGGAACGTGGCCGTGGGATGGCGCGGCCGTCACGGATCATAGCGCGTCCACTGGGAGGTTGTTAGCAATTCGGTTGTAACAGATAAAAGGGAATACGAAAGAACAGAAAACGCTACTGAGTTCCGGCGGCACAAAAACTTCTCTCTCTCGAGTGTTCATCCTCGCCGGCAAAACCCTCCTCTCTCTTTCTCACGTCCGATCGGCAACGACATTGACCCTTTTGCTACCACCAAGGTCCCTAGCGGTAGGGTATAACAGCCTACCGCCATGGTCCCTGACGGTAGGGTTGCAATGCCCTACCGCAAAATCTTGCTAAGTATTGAACACAGTGCGTGCTCGTGCCTACCGCCAAGCACCTTGGCGGTAGGGTTGTACAGGCTACCGTCAGTCTGTTTGGCGGTAGGGATGTTTCCTACCGCCAAGGTCCCTGGCGGTAGGCTGTTACACCTTACCGCCATATATCTTGGCGGTAGTAAAAAGGTCAGATCTCAAAAAAAAAATTCAAACTAGGGTTAGATCTCGAATAGGTTTCAGAAAAGGGTCAAAACACGAAAAATTGCCACAAGTGGCATAACACATATCCAATTGCGGGCGGCCACTGCTGCCTGTGAGCTACGTCACTCTTTTAGGGTTTCAACTATGCTTAGCTCGTAATGATAGTTGCTACCTGGGCCTAGTTTTACTTCATCAACATAGTGTTTCTAGATAGGTTTAGTTAAAATATATAAGCTTGATGCAACTTTTACCTAATTAAAATAAGCTGGCGATGCAGAAGCCTCCGCCGTGGAAGTAGACGAGCACCGGGAGCTTCGGATGATTCTTTTCTGTGCGGCCGGCGGTGGTTGGCCTGTACATCCGAAGGCGGAGGCCGTGGCCGGCGTCGTACACGGTGTCTTTCCACTAGACGGGCAGGTCGGAGACTCGGAGGGGACGTGTCTCAGCATCGGCAAGTGAGAGTAGTCCAGGCTGCGCCTCACGGTGCCGTCGCTCAGGAGCTGCACGATGCCCATGCAGTCCTCCACCACATGCGGCTGCGGCGCCGGTGCCAAACCCGAGACAGCCGACGCCGGCGAGGACGGTATAGTCGACATTGTGGTACGTTTGCATTTGCGTGACTACACGGTGGTCTTTCCTATACAAGCTACACGTAATTACCGGCCGGGCACAAGCACATGTGCTCTGTTTAGTCACCCAAGGAACTCATAAACACAAATAACTTGGCACATCAGTGCACGTCTGGTACCTCGTTGCCTGTGTATATGTCTTTTTTTCGAGAGTACATGAATGGCGTACCACATGTTATAGAAGGGAGCAAAATATTTATAAAAAAGGTTTACAGATTTTATACAAAAGTCCATCGGAATAAAGTTCATCAACTTTTTGAAAAAGATCACAAATTTGGGAGAAGTTCATTGACTTTGAAAAAAGTTCACTGATTTAGAAAAAAGTTCATAAATTTTCAAAAAAAAATCATCAATGTTGAAAAAAGAAATCATTGGTTTTAAAAGAATGCGGCCGCGTCACTTCCCCTCCTCACGGCTACTCCCGCCTGGTCAAGCCAAAGAAGGAGCCGGCGGCGACCGTCGTGGTGAAGCAGGAGCACGAGGCTATGGCCGCCGACCTCGAGAGCGGCCTCGCCTGGTCACGGCAGGACTACGTGGCGCAGGAGATGGAGCGCCAGCACCGCACCTTGGAAGAAATCACCGCGCGGCGCCGCGACAGCGATGAGGGTGGCATCGTCGTGCTCTCCGACAACGACGAGGAGGTCACTACGCCGAGCCAGGCGGTCCGCAACGGCGATCCAGGGCAGGGCTGCAGCCAGAACGCCCCGAAGGACGGAGCACCGAGCAACGGCGGCGGCGACGACGACAGCGGTGGCGACAACTACACCGCCTTCTACAAACTCCTCGGCATGGAATAGGCGTAGTTTTAATGTTTTTATCTAAGTTTTTTTAGTCACCAAAATATAAATGTTAATCACCCAAATTTCGCCGAGTTTGGGCGTTTCAAATAGGTTTTGACCTTCTGTCGTGCGTTTTCGCTAGAATCACATGATCCCCACGCCAAAAATTTCGCCGGCAGTGCCCCAAGAGGTGCTATTTTCGTCCGAAAAACGTCCTTGGGGGCTGAACGGCTGAAGATGCTCTAATACCCAGCGTGTTGATGTGAGAACTGGTCGATAATAAATTGTCTAAAGTAGCTAGCCTCACGGGCGGCCTAGATGGTTACCGATGATAGCTAAAACCATGTGCGAGTTGTGCGGAGTTAGGTTCCCGCTGTCAGTCTTTTTTTTTGAAAAAACAAAACCAACGAAGCGTTCGGGGTGTTGTTAGATTCTGAACGTTCTGAAAATACTATTGTCGATTAATAAATATATGTATACTATAGTTTTGGCATAAATCTCCATTCGAGAGCGACACTTATTTTGGGACAGAGGGAGTAATAATAATAATAATAATGATGATGATGATGATGATGATGATGATGTAACAATAATTTATTAACTTATCAATGCAAAAAGAGTTTACTTCCTCCGTCACAGTTTAGAAGGCACGGTTAAATTTGCGTGCGTTTCCACAATAAACAAGGTTTAGGGCGCATTGCATTTATTTTTAGTAGCTAATTAGTACTCCGATATACTATTTCTATATGCATGCGTAGTGTGAATGTTATTTTTTAGTCCATCCCACAACCAATAGATAACCACCTAGATCCCAGAGAATTTCCAAGCGCGCCTTCTAAACCGTGACGGAGGGAGTAATACTTTTTGTTATCTCTTGATAGTGGAATCCGATCCATTTTTGGATCGAATGAAAAAATTGTTTATACTGCTATAATTAATATTAAGTTAAAATTTAGGAAATAGTTAAACTGAATATTCTTATTAGAAGTGGCAGCAATATCCAAAGGAAACACAGTGAATGATTTTGCTCCACACATGCTCTTATCCTAGATAGACAACCTGAGAAAAACGTCACTCTTAGCCAATTATTTCCAAGGGCTCTATGTGTGTTGTATGGACATGCTTTTTTGCTTGCTTGTTTGTTTGTTAATGTGATTGTACATATGCTATCATGTTCTTTTACATTAGACGCAGACGATTCATGTACGGAAGAAATCGACCTTGATTTGTCTTTTCCATTATGTGTCCATCTTTTCTCAAGTCGGTGCGTGGATAAGTACATCTCTGTCAGTAACTGATCTACAATATATTTGATATAAAAATCCCCCTCCATATATGAGTGAGTGGCCTGCCGGTGAGCTAGGTCACTCATTTGCGGTTTCAGCTACAGTTAGTTTGTAATGGTAGTTGCTACTGTTTTTCCTAGTCTTATTTCATCAACATAGTGTTTTTAGTAGGCTTAGTTCAAATAATTAAGCTCACTGCAACTTTTACCTAGTTAGAAATAATATACGAGTAGTTAGCAATCATTATGATACCCAGTATTGTTTGGGTTAATAATTATGCTTGGTTCGTTATGCACTATAAATATTTTCTATTGTTACCCTAGCTATTAAATAATTATGCGTAGTTCAAAACACTTACGACAGTTATTATTTTAGATACTTATATAGGAATTTTAGAAACATAGGATAGTTGATACTGTTTTAAATAATTTGCAAACGTAGTTGATACTATTTTGAAAACTTAGGATCGTTTTCACTATCTGAAATATTTAGGATAGTTGCTATTGTGTTTTCAATACCAATGACACTTGGTGCTATTTTAAATACTTAGGATAGTTGCTGCTCATTAATTTGATATAAGGTTGACACTCATTTTGTAAAGTTAGTCCATATTCTCATGGTTTAGTAAATAAAGTATGATTATTGTCTTTAGCTTTTGTAGGCAAACATGTAGCGGCCCGAGGGAGAGGAAATATATAATCAAGTAGAGTACGGTCCATTCGATAAGCTTCAATAAGATTTTCACCTGGTTTTCGTTTGAAATTATAGATCATGTGCCTCGCTCCATAAGAATTCTTGTTTGGGTAAAAATGAGTCAAGAATGCACTAGATAAAAAATTTTGAGTGTCAAAAGTACCTGCGGGATGAGTTAATAGCCAAGATTTTGCTTTGGTGGCAATGTGAAAAAAGCTTAACTATCATCTCATCATAAGTAAAAACATGTAATTTAAAATCATCTAATGCAAAAAGTGTTTAATATAGAAATCATTTATGTCATTTTATCAATGCAAAAAGAGTTTAATTGAACATTGTTGTCAGAAGTGGCCTCGCCTGGTCACGGCAGGACTACGTGGCGCAGGAGATGGAGCGCCAGCACCGCGCCCTGGAAGAAATCACCGTGCGACGCCGCGACAGCGATGAGGGTGGCATCGTCGTGCTCTCCGACAACGACGAGGAGGTCACTGCGCCGAGCCAGGCGGTCCGCAACGGCGATCCAGGGCAGGGCTGCAGCCAGAACGCCCCGAAGGACGGAGCACCGAGCAACGGCGGCGGCGACGACGACAGCGGTGGCGACAACTACACCGCCTTCTACAAACTCCTCGGCATGGAATAGGCGTAGTTTTAATGTTTTTTATCTATGTTTTTTTAGTCACCAAAATATAAATGTTAATTACCCAAATCATTTATGTCATTTTATCAATGCAAAAAGAGTTTAATTGAACATTGTTGTCAGAAGTGGCGACACTATCCAAAGCAAACCATAGTCTGCACATAGAATGTTTTTCCTCCACACTTACTCTTATCCTTGACAATCCAAAGAAATTAAGCATCACTCTAAGACAGTTATTCTTCTGGCACTTTACGGGTGTCATATGGACATGGTCGACATGCTTGTTTGTTTGTTTATGTAATTGTGTGCATGAAATTGTTGGAAATATGCCCTAGAGGCAATAATAAAATGATTATTATATTTCCTTGTTCATGATAATTGTCTATTATTCATGCTATAATTGTGTTATCCGGAAATCGTAATACATGTGTGAATACTTAGACCACAATGTGTCCCTAGTGAGCCTCTAGTTGACTAGCTCGTTGATCAACAGATAGTCATGATTTCCTGACTATGAACATGGGATGTCATTGATAACGGGATCACATCATTAGGAGAATGATGTGATGGACAAGACCCAAAACCTAAGCATAGCACAAAGATCGCGTAGTTCGTTTGCTAGAGCTTTTCTGATGTCAAGTATCATTTCCTTAGACCATGAGATTGTGCAACTCCCGGATACCGTAGGACTGCTTTGGGTGTATCAAACGTCATAACGTAACTGGGAGGCTATAAAGGTGCACTACGGGTATCTCCGAAAGTGTCTGTTGGGTTGGCACGAATCGAGACTGGGATTTGTCACTCCGTATGACGGAGAGGTATCTCTGGGCCCACTCGGTAATGCATCATCATAATGAGCTCAATGTGACCAAGGGGTTGGTCACGGGATCATGCATTACGGTACGAGTAAAGTGGCTTGCCGGAAACGAGATTGAACAAGGTATTGGGATACTGACGATCGAGTCTCGGGCAAGTAACATACCGATTGACAAAGGGAATTGAATACGGGATTGATTGACTCCTCGACATCGTGGTTCATCCGATGAGATCATCGAGGAGCATGTGGGAGCCAACATGGGTATCCAGATCCCGCTGTTTGTTATTGACCGGAGAGGCATCTCGGTCATGGCTGCTTGTCTCCCAAACCCGTAGGGTCTACACACTTAAGGTTCGGTGACGCTAGGGTTGTAGGGATATTAGTATGCAGTAACCCGAAAGTTGTTCGGAGTCCCGGATGAGATCCCGGACATCACGAGGAGTTCCGGAATGGTCCGGAGGTAAAGATTTATATATAGGAAGTCCAGTTTCGGCCATCGGGAAGGTTTCGGGGGTTGCCAGTATTGTACCGGGACCACCGGAAGGGTCCCGAGGGTCCACCGGGTGGGGCCACCTATCCCGGAGGGCCCCATGGGCTGAAGTGGGAGGGGAACCAGCCCTGGTGGGCTGGTGCGCCCCCGCTTGGGCCCCCTGCGCCTAGGGTTGGGAAACCCTAGGGTTGGGGGCGCCCCCTACTTGGCTTGGGGGGGAAGCCACCCCTTGGCCGCCGCCCCCCTTGGAGATTGCATCTCCTAGGGCCGGCGCCCCCCACAAGGCCCCTATATAAAGAGGGGGGAGGGAGGGCAGCCGCACCTTTGCTCTTGGCGCCTCCCTCTTCCTCCGTAATACCTCTCCTCCCCGCTTGCGCTTGGCGAAGCCCTGCCGGGATCCTGCTGCATCCACCACCACGCCGTCGTGCTGCTGGATCTTCATCAACCTCTTCTTCCCCCCTTGCTGGATCAAGAAGGAGGAGACGTCTTCCCAACTGTACGTGTGTTGAACGCGGAGGTGCTATCCGTTCGGCACTTGGTCATCGGTGATTTGGATCACGGCGAGTACGACTCCTATTCCCCTCGTTGCTAGAATACTCCATAGATTGGTCTTGGTGATGCATAGAAAATTTTAAATTCTGCTATGATCTGCAACAGTGGTATCAGAGCCAGGTCTATGCGTAGTTTCTATGCACGAGTAGAACACAAAGTAGTTGTGGGCGTCGATATTGTCAATTATCTTGCCGTTACTAGTCTTATCTTGATTCGGCGGTATTGTGGGATGAAGCGGCCCGGACCAACCTTACACGTACGCTTACGTGAGACCGGTTCCACCGACTGACATGCACTAGTTGCATAAGGTGGCTAGCGGGTGTCTGTCTCTCCCACTTCAGTCGGATCGGATTCGATGAACAGGGTCCTTATGAAGGGTAAATAGAAATTGGCAATTCACGTTGTGGTTTTGGCATAGGTAAGAAACGTTCTTGCTAGAAACCTATAGCAGCCACGTAAAAACTTGCAACAACAATTAGAGAACGTCTAACTTGTTTTTGTAGCAAGTGTTTTGTGATGTGATATGGCCAAAAGTTGTGATGAATGATATATGTGATGTATGAGATGATCATGTTCTTGTAATAGGAATCACGACTTGCATGTCGATGAGTATGACAACCGGCAGGAGCCATAGGAGTTGTCTTAATTTATTTATGACCTGCGTGTCAACATAAACGTCATGTAATTACTTTACTTTATTGCTAAAGCGTTAGCCATAGTAGTAGAAGTAATAGTTGACGTGACAACTTCATGAAGACACGATGATGGAGATCATGATGATGGAGATCATGGTGTCATGCCGGTGACGACGATGATCATGGTGCCCCGAAGATGGAGATCAAAAGGAGAGAAATGATATTGGCCATATCATGTCACTATTTGATCGCATGTGATGTTTATCATGTTTTACATCTTATTTGCTTAGAACGACGGTAGTTTAAATAAGATGATCCCTCAAATTAATTTCAAGAAAGTGTTCCCCCTAACTGTGCACCGTTGCGAAGGTTCGTTGTTTCGAAGCACCACGTGATGATCGGGTGTGATAGATTCTAACGTTTGAATACAACGGGTGTAAGCCAGATTTACATACGCAATACACTTAGGTTGACTTGACGAGCCTAGCATGTACAGACATGGCCTTGGAACACGGAGGACCGAAAGGTCGAGCATGAGTCGTATAGAAGATACGATCAACATGGAGATGTTCATCGATGATGACTAGTCCGTCTCACGTGATGATCGGATACGGCCTAGTTGACTCGGATCATGTTTCACTTAGATGACTAGAGGGATGTTTGTCTGAGTGGGAGTTCATTGAATAATTTGATTAGATGAACTTAATTATCATGAACTTAGTCTAAAATCTTTACAATATGTCTTGTAGATCAAATGGCCCACGCTAATGTTGTCCTCAACTTCAACGCGTTCCTAGAGAAAACCAAGCTGAAAGATGATGGCAGCAACTATACGGACTGGGTCCGGAACCTGAGGATCATCCTCATAGCTGCCAAGAAAGATTATGTCCTAGAAGCACCGCTAGGTGAAGCACCATTCCCAGCAAACCAAGACGTTATGAACGCTTATCAGTCACGTGCTGATGATTACTCCCTCGTTCAGTGCGGCATGCTTTACAGCTTAGAACCGGGGCTCCAAAAGCGTTTTGAGCAACACGGAGCATATGAGATGTTCGAGGAGCTGAAAATGGTTTTCCAAGCTCATGCCCGGGTCGAGAGATATGAAGTCTCCGACAAGTTCTTCAGTTGTAAGATGGAGGAAAATAACTCTGTCAGTGAACACATACTCAAGATGTCTGGGTTGCACAACCGCTTGACTCAGCTAGGAGTTAATCTCCCGGATGACGCGGTCATTGACCAGCGAGCTACGAGAGCTTTGTGATGAACTTCAATATGCAGGGGATGGAAAAGACCATTCCTAAGGTATATTCAATGCTGAAATCAGCGGAGGTGGAGATAAAAAAGGAACATCAAGTGTTGATGGTGAATAAAACCACTAAGTTCAAGAAAGGCAAGGGTAAGAAGAACTTCAAGAAGGACGGCAAGGAAGTTGTCGCGCCTCGTAAATCAGTTGCCAGGAAAAAGTCAAAGAATAGACCCAAGCCTGAGACTGAGTGCTTTTATTGCAAGGAAAGTGGTCACTGGAAGCGGAACTGCCCCAAATACTTAGCGGACAAGAAGGCCGGCAACACCAAAGGTATATGTGGTATACATGTTATTGATGTGTACCTTACCAGCACTCGTAGTAGCTCCTGGGTATTTGATACCGGTGCGGTTGCTCATATTTGTAACTCAAAGCAGGAGCTGCGGAATAAGCGGAGACTGGCAAAGGACGAGGTGACGATGCGCGTCAGGAATGGTTCCAAGGTCGATATGATCGCCGTCGGCATGCTACCTCTACATTTACCTACGGGATTAGTTTTAAACCTCAATAATTGTTATTTAGTCCCAGCTTTGAGCATGAACATTGTATCAGGATCTCGTTTAATTCGAGATGGCTACTCATTTAAATCCGAGAATAATGGTTGTTCTATTTATATGAGAGATATGTTTTATCGTCATGCCTCGCTGGTGAATGGTTTATTCTTAATGAATCTCGAGCGTAATGTTACACATGTTCATAGTGTGAATACCAAAAGATGTAAGGTTGATAATGATAGTCCCACATACTTGTGGCACTGTCGCCTTGGTCACATAGGTGTCAAACGCATGAAGAAGCTCCATGCAGATGGACTTTTAGAGTCTCTTGATTACGAATCATTTGACACGTGCGAACCATGCCTCATGGGTAAAATGACCAAGACTCCGTTCTCCGGAACAATGGAGTGAGCAACCAACTTATTGGAAATTATACATACTGATGTGTGCGGTCCAATGAGTGTTGAGGCTCGCGGTGGCTATCGTTATGTTCTCACTCTCACTGATGACTTGAGTAGATATGGGCATGTCTACTTAATGAAACACAAGTCTGGGACCTTTGAAAATTTCAAGGAATTTCAGAGTGAGGTTGAGAATCAACGTGACAGAAAAATAAAGTTCTTACGATCAGATCGTGGGGGAGAATATTTGAGTCACGAATTTGGCACACACTTAAGGAAATGTGGAATCGTTTCACAACTCACGCCGCCTGGAACACCTCAGCGTAACGGTGTGTCCGAATGTCGTAATCGCACTCTATTGGATATGGTGCGATCTATGATGTATCTTACCAATCTACCGCTCTCATTTTGGGGCTATGCTTTAGAGACTGTCGCATTCACTTTAAATAGGGCTCAGTCGAAATCCGTTGAGACGACACCGTATGATTATGGTTTGGGAAGAAACCTAAGCTGTCGTTTCTAAAAGTTTGGGGATGCGATGCTTATGTCAAGAAATTTCAACCTGAAAAGCTCGAACCCAAGTCGGAAAAATGTGTCTTCATAGGATACCCAAAGGAAACCATTGGGTATACCTTCTACCTTAGATCCAAAGGCAAGATCTTTGTTGCCAAGAATGGATCCTTTCTAGAGAAAGAGTTTCTCTCGAGAGAAGTAAGTGGGAGAAAAGTAGAGCTTGATGAAGTACTGCCTCTTGAAACGGAGAGTAGCGCAGCTCGGGAAAATGTTCCTGTGGTGCCTGCACCGATTAGAGAGGAGATTAATGATGATGATCAAGATACTTCGGATCAAGCTCCTACTGAACTTCGTAGGTCCACAAGGACACGTTCCGCACTAGAGTGGTACGGCAACCCTGTCCTGGAAATCATGTTGTTAGACAACGGTGAACCTTCGAACTATGAAGAAGCAATGGCGGGCCCAGATTCCGACAAATGGCTAGAAGCCATGAAATCCGAGATAGAATCCATGTATGAAAACGAAGTATGGACTTTGACTGACTTGCCCGATGATCGGCGAGCCATAAAATGGATCTTTAAGAAGAAGACAGACGCGGATGGTAATGTGACCATCTATAAGGCTCGACTTGTCGCTAAGGGTTATCGACAAGTTCAAGGGGTTGACTACGATGAGACTTTCTCACCCGTAGCGAAGCTGAAGTCCGTCCGAATCATGTTAGCAATTGCCGCATTCTATGATTATGAGATATGGCAAATGGATGTCAAAACGGCATTCCTTAACGGCTTTCTTAAGGAAGAATTGTATATGATGCAGCCGGAAGGTTTTGTCGATCCTAAGAATGCTAACAAGGTGTGCAAGCTCCAGCGCTCAATCTATGGGCTGGTGCAAGCATCTCGGAGTTGGAACATTCGCTTTGATGAGATGATCAAAGCGTTTGGGTTTATGCAGACTTATGGTTATGGAGAAGCCTGCGTTTACAAGAAAGTGAGTGGGAGCTCTGTAGCATTTCTCATATTATATGTGGATGACATACTGTTGATGGGAAATGATATAGAATTCTTGGAAAGCATAAAGGCCTACTTGAACAAGTGTTTTTCAATGAAGGACCTTGGAGAAGCTGCTTATATATTAGGCATCAAGATCTATAGAGATAGATCGAGACACCTCATCAGTCTTTCACAAAGTACGTACCTTGACAAGATATTGAAGAAGTTCAATATGGATCAGTCCAAGAAGGGGTTCTTGCCTGTATTGCAAGGTGTGCGATTGAGCACGGCTCAATGCCCGACCACGGCAGAAGATATAGAAGAGATGAGTGTCATCCCCTATGCCTCAGCCATAGGGTCTATTATGTATGCCATGCTGTGTACCAGACCTGATGTAAACCTTGCCGTAAGTTTGGTAGGTCGGTACCAAAGTAATCCCGGCAAGGAACACTGGACAGCGGTCAAAAACATCCTGAAATACCTGAAAAGGACCAAGGATATGTTTCTCATTTATGGAGGTGACGAAGAGCTCGTCATAAAGGGTTACGTCGATGCTAGCTTCGACACAGATCTGGATGACTCTAAGTCACAAACCGGATACGTGTATATTTTGAATGGTGGGGCAGTAAGCTGGTGCAGTTGCAAGCAAAGCGTCGTGGCGGGATCTACATGTGAAGCAGAGTACATGGCAGCCTCGGAGGCAGCACAAGAAGCAGTCTGGGTGAAGGAGTTCATTACCGACCTAGGAGTCATACCCAATGCGTCGGGCCCGATGACTCTCTTCTGTGATAACACTGGAGCTATTGCCCTTGCGAAGGAGCCCAGGTTTCACAGGAAGACCAGGCATATCAAGCGTCACTTCAACTCCATTCGTGAAAGTGTTCAAAATGGAGACATAGAAATTTGTAAAGTACATACGGACCTGAATGTAGCAGATCCGTTGACTAAACCTCTCCCTAGAGCAAAACATGATCAACACCAGAATTCCATGGGTGTTTGATTCATCACAATGTAACTAGATTATTGACTCTAGTGCAAGTGGGAGACTGTTGGAAATATGCCTTGGAGGCAATAATAAAATGATTATTATATTTCCTTGTTCATGATAATTGTCTATTATTCATGCTATAATTGTGTTATCCGGAAATCGTAATACATGTGTGAATACGTAGACCACAATGTGTCCCTAGTGAGCCTCTAGTTGACTAGCTCGTTGATCAACATATAGTCATGATTTCCTGACTATGGACATGGGATGTCATTGATAACGGGATCACATCATTAGGAGAATGATGTGATGGACAAGACCCAAACCTAAGCATAGCACAAAGATCGTGTAGTTCGTTTGCTAGAGCTTTTCTAATGTCAAGTATCATTTCCTTAGACCATGCGATTGTGCAACTCCCGGATACCGTAGGAGTGCTTTGGGTGTATCAAACGTCATAACGTAACTGGGAGGCTATAAAGGTGCACTACGGGTATCTCCGAAAGTGTCTGTTGGGTTGGCACGAATCGAGACTGGGATTTGTCACTCCGTATGACGGAGAGGTATCTCTGGGCCCACTCGGTAATGCATCATCATAATGAGCTCAATGTGACCAAGGGGTTGGTCACGGGATCATGCATTACGGTACGAGTAAAGTGGCTTGCCGGAAACGAGATTGAACAAGGTATTGGGATACGGACGATCGAGTCTCGGGCAAGTAACGTACCGATTGACAAAGGGAATTGAATACGGGATTGATTGAGTCCTCGACATCGTGGTTCATCCGATGAGATCATCGAGGAGCATGTGGGAGTCATCATGGGTATCCAGATCCCGCTATTGGTTATTGACCGGAGAGGCGTCTCGGTCATGTCTGCTTGTCTCCCGAACCCGTAGGGTTTACACACTTAAGGTTCGGTGACGCTAGGGTTGTAGAGATATTAGTATGTAGTAACCCAAAAGTTGTTCGGAGTCCCGGATGAGATCCTGGACGTCACGAGGAGTTCCGGAATGGTCCGGGGGTAAAGATTTATATATAGGAAGTCCAGTTTCGGCCATCGGGAAGGTTTCGGGGGTTGCCGGTATTGTGCCGGGACCACCGGAAGGGTCCCGGGGGTCCACCGGGTGGGGCCACCTATCCCGGAGAGCCCCATGGGCTGAAGTGGGAGGGGAACCAGCCCTGGTGGGCTGGTGCACCCCCCTTGGGCCCCCCTGCGCCTAGGGTTGGGAAACCCTAGGGGTGGGGGCGCCCCCCACTTGGCTTGGGGGGGAAGCCACCCCTTGGCCGCCGCCCCCCTTGGAGATTGCATCTCCTAGGGCTGGCGCCCCCCACAAGGCCCCTATATAAAGAGGGGGGGAGGGAGGGCAGCCGCACCTTTGCTCTTGGCGCCTCCCTCTTCCTCCGTAATACCTCTCCTCCCCGCTTGCGCTTGGCGAAGCCCTGCCGGGATCCTGCTGCATCCACCACCACGCCGTCGTGCTACTGGATCTTCATCAACCTCTCCTTCCCCCCCTTGCTGGATCAAGAAGGAGGAGACATCTTCCCAACTGTATGTGTGTTGAACGCGGAGGTGTTGTCCGTTCGGCACTTGGTCATCGGTGATTTGGATCACGGCGAGTACGACTCCATCATCCCCGTTCTCTTGAACGCTTCCGCTCGCGATCTACAAGGGTATGTAGATGCACTCCTATTCCCCTCGTTGCTAGAATACTCCATAGATTGGTCTTGGTGATGCATAGAAAATTTTAAATTCTGCTACGATCCCCAACAGAAATCACGTTCTTTCTTCTGAGACGCGGGTTTACGTACAGAAGAAATATATCTTAGTTTGTTCTTTGCATATGCTTTCCGTCTTCTCTTAAGTTTTGCACTGCACAGATAGGTATGTCTCTGTCTGTAAGTGAGGTGAAAGGTGTTGGCCGGCTATGCCATACTGAAAATGGTATTAACTGATCACAGACGACCAGGTGTGCATACACGAAGACAACATAACATTAATTTATATTAACTTATCAATGCAAAAGAAGTTTAATACTGCAATAGTTCATATAAATTTAAAAATAAAATTATAGTGAAACTCAATATTCTTATTACAAGTGGCAGCAATATCCAAAGCAAATATAGTGTGCACTTAGAATGCTTTTGCTCCACCCATGCTCTTATCCTAGCTACGCAACCTGAGAAAAGCATCACTCTTAGCCAATTATTTTCCGGGGGCTTTAGGCGTGTGGTCATGCTTGTTAGTTTGCTTCTGTGATTGCACGTATGATATCATGTTCTTTCGCATCAGATGCAGATTCACATACGGAAGAAACAGACCTTTCTTTGTTTCTTGCATTAGGTGTCCGTCTTTTCTCAAGCATCTGCACGGATATCTACGTATCTATCAGTAAGTGATGTACAATAAGATTTCATTGAAATTTGTCCCTCTACTATACCTCTTAAAAGAATCTTATGTATGCAATGTGTACAATTCTTATTTTGGCATTTGAAATCCTACAAAACAAAGAAGGTAATGCAAATCCGTAGGTGAAACATCCACTATAACCTTTTAAAAAAATAACAACAAAAACAACGATGCTTTTAGACGCTCAGAGGCCAACGCTTTCAACCAAATAATCGATACTCTTGCCCTCATCGAGTTACCACTTCTAGACCGCCAATTTACTTGGTCTAACAACAGAATCACACCCACCCTAGAGCGCATCGACCGCGCTTTTTTCAACTTAGCCTGGGCTGATGCCTTCCCCAACTCCTCACTCTCATCCCTCACGCGTTTCACGTCTGATCACGTCCCCCTCATCATCCACGTCACCACAACAATCCCGCGCTCAAAATTTTTTAAATTCGAATCTGCTTGGGCCAAATTACAGCCCTGCCGAGATATCATCTCCTCGGTATGGCCCTCACATCGGCCCACTTCTCCGCCCAACTCTGCCGCCTCCCTCGCAACTCTGCTCAAGCAAACCCGGGCCGCGCTTAAAAAATGGGCCCGTTCGTGCCTTCCAGCCCCCCTCCGCAAATCTCGCTGCAAAATTGCCATCTCTGCTTTTGACCACATAGAAGAATCTAGGCCTCTCTCCCCACCAGAACATCTCACACGTAAGATCATCGTTTCTCTCCTCAAAAACACCATTCTAGAAAAAATGTCCTACTGGAAATGGCGCGCCAAAGTGTCCCGAGCAATTCATGGCGGTGAAAACTCAAAGTTCTTCCACATGTCCGCCTCACAACGGTTTAGAAAAAACAAAATCTTCTCCCTCTCTCGGGACGGCTCGGTGTTTACCTCTCATCACCAAAAAGCGGACATTCTGCGGGATTTCTTTTTCACACTCATCGGCACTACTGTCTCTACATCTTGGCCGTTTGATCTCGCGTCGATCTACCCTCACCCCGTACCTGGTCTCCATGCCCTTGACGCACACTTCACCGAAGATGAGATAAAATTGGCCTTCTTCCAAATGAACCCACAAGCAGGCCCCGGCCCCGATGGTTTCGGCCCATCTTTCTATAAAACCTTCTGGCCCTGTATCAAGCAGGTAATTTTCTCCTTCTTCGCACAATTTCACCAAGGTGTGGCAGACACAGAGCGTCTAAACCGTGCCCATATTGCTCTACTTCCGAAATCTACCTCCTCCACCTCACCTGACGCCTTCAGACCAATTTCCCTGCAAAACTGCCCAGTCAAAGCTGTGGCTAAGGTTCTAACTTCGCGCCTCAAACCCTTCATCCCACAGCTCGTCCATGGTAATCAGACTGGCTTCATCACCGGTAGGAACATTGCTGAAAACTACGTCTTTGCAGCAGATCTTATCAGCTCCTGTCACTCTCGAAAACGCCCAACCATGATCTTCAAACTTGACTTCAGAAAGGCTTTTGATTCGATTGCTTGGAATGCCCTAGACAAAATCCTGGTTGTCCGTGGCTTCTCCCAAACTTTCCGTGGTTGGATTCAAAATATCCTCCATACTGGCAAGACTGCCATCCTCCTCAACGGCATTCCTGGATGTTGGATCCCATGCAAGAACGGCCTGCGTCAGGGAGACCCGGCCTCCCCCTACCTCTTCTTAATTGTAGTCGATCTGCTCCAGCAACTTATCCTACAGAGCACCGATCCCGATCTACATCACCCCATCTTTACCCACTTGCCCCCTACCATCCTCCAATATGTAGACGATACTTTGATCATCGCAGCCGCCTCTCCCACCGCAGCTGCCACACTCAAAAAATCCTTCAGAACTTTGCTCAAGCTACTGGCCTCACCATAAACTTCTCCAAAACAACCCTAGTAACCTTGCACGTCAACGAAAACCTAGCTGTCAACACTGCCCTCGCTATGGAATGCATGCGTGCACCCCTTCCTCAAACCTATCTTGGACTCCCCCTCGCTCCGACCAAGCCTCCATCCTCTGCCTTCGCACCGTTAGTCCACCGATCCTGTAAACTTCTCGCTGGTTGGCGTGCCAAGCTCCTAGACAGAGGCGATCGTCCCATCCTCATCTCAGCCGTTCTTGACTCCCTGCTCACATACTATATTTCTGTCTTTCGCATCCCTAGAAAAAACCTAAAAGTCATTGATTCCCTAAGAAGATCCTTTTCCTGGGCTGGTGAGGATGATTGCTCGGGTGCCAAATGCCTGATTGCGTGGAAAAATGTTTGCACACTAAAAAAATTCGGTGGGTTAGGGCTGAAAAATTTACAGGTTCAAAATAATTGCCTCCTAATGAAGTTTGCTGTCAAGGCCCTCTCATCCACGCCATCACCATGGCTTGATTGGCTAGAGCTTCAACACCCCAATGCCCTAGTCTCCTCGGGCCCCCAAGCTTCATTCCTATGCCGCACGATTGCTCAACAAATCCCAACCTTACAGTCAATTTCCTTCGTCTTAACAAACAGTGGCACGCACACTTACTTCTGGTTAGACACCTGGCTCACCCCAAAACCCCTAGCTACCACTTACCCAAACCTCTTCTCATACTCAACACTGCAACTGGTTAAGGTGGCTAACATCTTGCGTTTCAGTCTCGAAACAAACCTCCGTAATCGTCTCTCTCTCTCTCAGCAGAAACAGAGTTGGTTTCGCTTTTGGCTATTTTGCAGGACTTCGCGCCTTCGTCGGAGGAGGATCAACGATTCCTCCTTAAGGGTCATGAATTCTCCACCAGGCAAGCTTACGGCACCATCATGGCAAGGCCAGAAACGTACCTCATTGCCCCTCTCATTTGGACCACCAAGGCTCCATGCAAGATCAAGATCTTCGCTCGGCTACTCTTCAAGGATCGCCTGAACACCGCCGTCAACCTTTCCCACAAGAACATAATCACCTCGGACTTATGCACACGGTGCACCATGCTGCCGGAAGATTCCACTCACCTCTTCATCTCCTGTCCCCTCGCCAACAGAATCTAGCAAAGAGTTGGCATTCTACCCCAAGATGAAGATCTTAATGAACTTTGGGACGTGCCACTGCCTCACCACCTGCCCAACAAGGCATGGCCATTCGTCCTCCTTGCGCTCCTCTCCTCCATATGGGCTGCGAGAAATGATATGCTCTTTAGAAATATCGATCAATGTTCTGTAATAACTATTAGGAACCTAATAGCTGACTTGGATCTTTGGTCACACCGTCTTGTTGATACGGGTGACAAGGAGGACGTCTTCTTGTGGCGTACCTACCTCTCTGCACGATGCACCGTGCCTCTGTAACCTGGTTCTGCTGTTTCGACAGCCGTTTTGAGCAATATATTCAGGTGGGGAGCTCCCCCCCCCCCAACCCCCCGCTCGGTGATTCTCAAAAAAAAAAACGAGTAGCACCGCATCTTATGGAGATATGTGGGACTGATAGACATGGAAAATCACAGTTGTCTTTATTGGCGACAAGTGGCATAACACATATCCAATTGCGGGCGGCCGCTGCTGCCTGTGAGCTATGTCACTCCTTTAGGGTTTCAGCTATGCTTAGCTCGTAACGATAGTCGCTACTTGGTCCTAGTTTTACTTCATCAACATAGTGATTTTAGATACGTTTAGTTAAAATATATAAGCTCGATGCAACTTTTACCTAGTTAAAATAAGCTGGCGATGCAGAAGCCTCCGCCGTGGAAGTAGACGAGCACCGGGAGCTTCGGATGCTTCTTTTCTGCGCGGCCGGCGGTGGTTGGCCTGTACATCCGAAGGCGGAGGCCGTGGCCGGTGTCGTACACCACGTCTTTCCACTCGACGGGCAGGTCGGAGGGGACGTGTCTCAGCATCGGCAAGTGAGAGTAGTCCAGGCTGCGCCTCACGGTGCCGTCGCTCAGGAGCTGCACGATGCCCATGCAGTCCTCCATCACATGCGGCTGCGGCGCCGGTGCCAAACCCGAGACATCCGACCCCGGCGAGGACGGTATATTCGGCATTGTGGTACGTTTGCGTTGGCTTGGCTACACGGTGGTCTTTCCTATACAAGCTACAAGTAATAACCGGCCGGGCACAAGCACATGTTCTCTGTTTAGTCACCCAAGGAACACATAAACACAAAAAAAACTTGGCACATCAGTGCACGTCTGGTGCCTCGTTGCCTGTGTATATGGTTTTTTTTCTCGAGTGTACGTCAATGATGTATCATATTGCGAAATATCATATTTTTATAAAAGGAAGCAAAATATTTAAAAAATCCCACGATCTATGCCAACATCGACCATCATAACACCCACGCTGCCCAAACACCATACATCAATGTCTCACAAATCTATCTAGACCCCCCACACCCACACCTGCTCGCTTGTAGTCCAGGACGTCTTCTTTAGGATCCACCTGGCTAGCTCTATCGGCCCTTTAAATTGTCCCACCTCCTTTGTTTTCATGTGGCCCATGCCACTCCGGTCTGTGTATATCTGAGGACGAGGAAACAAATCAAGGCACAATACACGGAGTGCTCTAGACGCGCTCAGCGCCGGAAACGTGATCTGGCGCTTACGCGCACCCCAAGCAGACCGCGGCCCAGCAGAGTTCGCTCCCTGGCCCTTTTTTCTTTATTTTTTGTGTTGTTGATCTGGTAGATAAAAACCGGCATTTTTAATACTTTTGAATTTTTTGTTGAAATAAAAAAATTCACTGATTTTTTAAAAAGTCCATCGATTTTGGAAAAAAGTTCATCATTTCTTTAAAACTAGCAAGATGTATGTGCATTGCACGGAACATCAAGATGCATTTTTTTATAAAACAGTTGTTGTGATTGACCATGCGGGAGTAACCCCATGTGTAAAAACTAATGATATCCCAAGAGGAGAGATAAGGTGAGGAGGAGTGGGGCATGGTGGTGATTAGTGGTCGGACTGAGCGGAGGCATGGGGATGGACGATGCCGACAGCGGTCACCATGCCAGATTGTTTCAGAGGCTTCCTTTTTAATTGCTCAACAATGAGGTTGTGGGAGAAAAGGATGTACGAGGGAAGGTCTTATCTGCAAATCTGGAGAGAGGTGCGGGTATCTTTTCGCAAAATTTCCCTAGTTTGCTTTCTATCCCTCAGATATAGATCAGACGGTCTATATTGCAAGATGGCGGGCACACCATCATCACCAACTCGGTTTTTTATAAGAGTAGAGAAAAAAGATCATAAATTTTAGAAAAGTTAATTGATTTAGAAAAAAGTCATATACTTTCAGAAAAATCATAAATTTTAAAAATAAATCATTGATATTTTTAGAAAATTCATCGTTTTTCTAAAAAAATCATCAACTCTGAAAATTCATGAATTTAAGAATAGAAAAATGAAAAAAAATGAAAAGAAAAAGAAAAAGGCAAAGATAAGAAAGAAGAAAAAGGGAGTAAGTTATCACAACACGTCTGGTGCCCCAGGTGGTTACTGCAGTTTATTGAGAAGGAGACCGCGGGTTCGAATCACCTTGCACGCCGGCCAACGCGAATGTGGGTGTGCACTAGTTTACGGAAAACGAAGAAACATGCGCTGAAGGCACCAAATAGGAAATGTCGTTACAGTATGCACGCTATTGGACAGATCTGTTAATGAGAGCGCTAGACATGAGTTATTCTTTGATCTTTTGTTTTCTTTGAAATTATTTGTAAAAGGTTACCCTTTACGAAATTTACTCTCCACCAATGTAACTTGAGTACTCATGTGAGTCACTTGTCGCAACTGGGAGTTTTTTCCCGTAGATTCGTTTATTCAAAATGTTTTATCTCTTCAACCATGTGTTCAAATACATAACGGTTTTCACTTTTAGATTGTTTTTGTTGAGGTCTTTGAAACTAGATCCCATGTTAATAGGTCCGACGTACCTTTTTTCACAAAAAAGGAAAACCGAAAGAAAACAAAAAAACCAAAAAAACAAATCGACAACTGAAAAAAACGAATAAAAGAAGCCGGAGCCCAAAAGCACAGTTGTGGTTTTCACCTTCTTTTGTAAGCACATGCTATGTTTTTCCCATTTAAGGGAAGCACAAGCCATGCTTCTTGCGGAAGCAACACTTTGCTTCTCGAAAGCACAAATGTGCTTTTCATAAAATCACATGCTATGCTTTTCCTTTTTCTGGTGAAGCACAATTGTGCTTTTAGAAAAGCACAACTACGCTTCTCATGGATGCATAGACGAAAAATATAGGATGTGCTTCTCGTGAAAGCATAGCATGTGCTTCTCGCGGAAGCAAATCTGTACTTCCGGAAAAGCACAAACGTGCTTCCGCCTGAAGCACGACTTGTATTTATCCTTTTTTTTATGAGAGGAACAACTGTGCTTTGCAAAAAAGAACTCAAGAAAAAGTGTACCGCCAAAACCCAGGGAAAGTGAGGCAAAAGCCAAACGCAAAAGAACCAAAAAATTCTTAAAACACGTGCAGAAAAAAGAAAAATCCGTGCCCCCACAGTGCACCCAGCACATGACACGTGGCAGCAACTAGACGTAGCTAGGGCGCTCCCACAGCGAGCCCCCACAAGGATGCCCGTTCAAAAGAAAGTTAGTTGCTCCCTCCTTTCCTAGCGTTTCATCGAGCTTAACCTCTTCTTTGATAATAGCATTTACTTTCTCCGTCCGCGAATAAGTGTACATCTAAATTTTGTACTAAGTCAACATTTTAAAATTTTGACCAACTTTATAAAGAAAAGTAGCAACATTTATGACACTAAATTAGTATTACTAGATTCGTTTCGAAATGTAGTTTCATAATGTACCAATTTGATGTCATATATGCTACTACCCATTTTTATAAAGTTGGTCAAAATTTTAAATGTTGGACTTAGAACAAAAGCTAGTTATACACTTATTTGCGGACGGAGGGAGTATGTTTACCTCTTCTTTATCTTTTATCACATAGATGAGTTCATCTACTTTGGCGGTCAACTCCGTGTTTTTTTTCTTCAATAACTCCGTGTTCATACATGTTGCAGTTGGCCAGATTGCATTTTTCTTCGGCAAAGTAGGCCATTTTTTTAGTAACATTAGTAGGACAGATATAGCCCTGACGTTCTACGGACCGCTGCCAAGTAGTGTGTGGCTTCGACTGTTTTACTAGGCCGGCCTGATCCTTATCTTATTGGGCCCGGCTCACAACTTGCCGCCTATCTATCTTGCTTCCACGCCGGCCGCAACGCAGAGCGACACCGCCGCCGCCGCGGGGCCTCGCCGGAGAAGCAACCCAGCTTCCGCGTCTTCAGGATGGCGGCGACTCTGAGGAGCCTCGGGATCAAGACGCGGACGTGCAGGAGGGCCGTGAGGGAGCTTCGGTCGTACGAGGAGGAGGTGGAGAAGGAGGCGGCCAAGACCGCAGCCATGAAGGAGAGTGGCGCCGATCCCTACGATCTCAAGCAGCAGGTGAAAAATCTCCAACTTACAAGACTCTTTCTTTTCTTGTCATCTTAGTAGTTCTACTTCCAGTCCATCCCAGTTTTGCCCCGAAAATATTAACCTAAACAAATACTACTCTGCATAATTTTCTTCATCTATTGTCACAATAGAATATTAGACAATCTATTGTTCTTCAGGCTTCAGCCAGCAAAGAAAATCTTCATCTATTGTCACAATAGAGTACTCCCAACCTAGACTTGGTGGTGGTTGATTGAATTTCTGTCTGTGGTTTCTGCCCATGTGATAGTCTTGATGTTAGACAATCTATTATTCTTCAGGCTTCAGCCAGTATATAGAAAATCTTCCAACAAGAACTGGTTTGCATTTCTTGTATGTATGTATGTATGTATGCTATTGGTCGGACAGCCTATCTACTACGTTGCATGGATACTTGGATACGTATCGGACACGCGATACGGGGATACGCCCGATACGTCAATTTTCTAAAAACATGGATACGGGGAAACGTTTATATATAGATGTTACATATATTAATTATTACAAATATGAAGAAAAAAATTAAGGAGCTTCTAGGTCAAAGCATGCCTCAATACAATTACCCCTTTCTTTTCTTGCACTTAGTCCACTTCCATTAATTGGCAGTGAGATTTGATTAGGTTTGTTGTTCCAAACAATGCATCGACTCTCTCTTGCTCACCTTTCAATTGAATAAAAAACCATTGACAGACATATTTTCACATGAACTCACGCCCATGTTGAGAATCTTCAAAGGTGTGCCTTTATTATTGAGGGGATTTCACGTCGAACGAGGGGTTTCAGGTATCCAAAATGTATCGCAGAAGTATCCTAGGAGTATCAAACATTATTTTCTTTTTTTAAAATCAAAATATCAAGGGATACTTGCAGGATACGTATCGGGAAGTATCGGGGCAGTTTCCGAGTATCGGGGCAGTATCCGGCTGGATACGCGGACTTTCTGAAGTATCCGCGCAACGTAGCCTATCTAAATGTTACAAATAAAGCATCTTGAAGCCGTGATGGGCATAGCATCCAACCAACCGTAAATCAAATGAACATGTGGTATATGCCCTCTTTAATTACATCCCTTTTGACAAGTATAATTTTCCATTAATTATCACATTTTTCAGGTTTAACGTGCAGCTACAACCACATGCTTATGAGATATTACAATTCACATGTGTTTGGAGAACTCTGACATGTTTTTTTTACTTTTTTGTAATTGAGATCGCAAATGGCCATTGCTGTCAATGTCTAAGATCCTTTATCTAAGTGCCTCTTTAGATGAGGAAATGCCAATTTGTGATCATACAAATCTCTGAAGTTGTAGCTCCATGTGAATTGCACTGTATCTTAATGTCATTTACTTCTTCAGGAGAATGTTTTGGCTGAGTCAAGGATGATGATACCAGACTGCCATAAGCGTCTTGAAGCCACACTGGCAGAACTGGAAGCAACTCTGGTACCGTTTCTGAAACATTTGAGCTAAATTTGACATTATATATGTGTGATCTTGTCATGAGCTGTTCCAAGCTATTTGCAGGCCGAATTGAAGGAGTCAGGAGAACAAGGTGACGAGATAGGAGAGGCGGAGAGCGTGATCACAGAAGTTGAAACTGTATTTGAGCAATTGGAAGATCAACTCACTAGTCAAGAGCGTCGGTGTGTTGAAGTTTTAGCAAGCATCTTGGTAAAATACTTGCCCTGACTTGTAAGATACTGATTGCATGAGATGTTTTAAACCGTTGTTGGTACCTTGGAAACTCATTCCATGAGATGTTTTCATGTCAGTTGGTGTATCCATTTTATTTGGTGTTTGGTTGCAATCTCATTATTACGCAGCTGAGAGCGGTTGACTCAGAAATTTGTCCCGGATGAATCAGATGGAGTTGTGACATGATATTTCAGTGGATACAGTAGACATGCCAATTCAGATTCTGTAAAATTTTCAGCTTGTTTGGACTATCTGGACCAGGGGAAGGTCTCACGAAAAATGGCATAAGCCGCAACAGGCGCAAGCCTGAGCTGCCAAATTCGAGATTTTACCTGTGCAGATCATAGAGTTTAATTAGCTATATTGAACTTTGCAGTGCCGCAGCAGGTGTGCAGTGTTACTATCTAGTCAAGGAGAGGAGGATATTTGTAAGAAAGAAAAAAGAGAGGAGGAGCTCAGTAATTCACACCATGACATCCTCGGCCTATCAACTGTGATGCGCGCTTTATCTGTAATCCTCATGGATCATGGCATCCGTTTCACATACTCAATCGCTTTTCGCCGACCGACAACGCTAGGAGACAATTACCATTTTTCTACGACTGACGAGGTTGGGAACTAATCACGCATCCTGATCAACAAAACTGTCCATCTATTTTCTCTGACCAACATTCTCCTCGAGGTTGGATATTCCACATCTGCTGAACATTTCAAGTTTGAAGACGATGTCTGTCAAGTATCAACACAGCTTAATTGGAGGTGTTATGCAGGGTTAACCATTGGTTATAATTAACCAAATTGTCTTGCAAGGCCCCTAAAACCCGAAACTACAACATAGCCGATTCAAATCAGGTGTTTAAAGAATAGTACAGTATATTGTTATCATTTGGGAAATCATACTTTGTAATTCTCTACAAAATTAATAAGTAAACTGTTTTCCTATCTTTAATTGCTTTTTTATGATTTTATAGGTATGTATGTTGGCAGACTTCATATTTATTTACTGCATTAGGCTAGCCATAGTGGGAGTAACTTAGCTAGTAACATAAGGCAACCCAAGGCAAATATGCTTATGTGGCAAAGAGTTAATGAGGAGAGAGGTGTTTGTGGTAACATAATATGTTACTGTAACATAACGCACCCCAATGCAAAATGTGTCTACAACCTAATAAATGAAGGCTTGCATAACACTAAACTTATGTTACTACCCACTATGAAGGTAGTAACATAGACTAGTAACATATACATGTTACTACTCTAAGTTACTTCCCACTATGACTAGCCTTAGAAAACTCCTCCACTAGTGCATTTCCTCGGACGCCGCCCTTCCTCACCTGCTTGAATGGAATGAATATGTCCTTTGTCTTGTCAAGGAGGGAAAACGCCCAATGTGTGGTACAGGACCGTGACCCTTCTAAACCATTACATAACAGAGAAGTCCATTTGTGTCATGATCGATCCATGCTTTACCATAGTGCCCGGAGAAGCAGACCTACTTCTAGAAGATTAAATAGTGATCCACTGGAATCGGCCTTGGGTGACACCTCCCTAGTCATCGAGGCATGTTACTATATTATATAAATTCTCAAGTTTACATTAGGCTTACCACGTCTATAACACAAGCTT
>NC_053027.1:567416397-567429634 GCF_003073215.2 Triticum urartu
CCCATAATGGCTTGTGGCTGCACACGGAAGTTTCTAGCATGAAAGATCTTATGATCCCTTTGAGCCTGGGTGGCGGTCCAAAAAAACAGGCAAGTCCTGATAGACATCAGGTGCCTCAATCCACCCAGATGTGTGTTTAAGTTGCCACCTTAGATAAACCATTAAAATTAACAAACTCACATCTGTCATGGATATCACTCACCCAATCCACGTCTACTAGCATAGCATGGCATAATAAGCAAACGTAGAAGTAACTCCCAAAGGTTTCATAATATACAGGTAATAGGTACTACCTCATCTACTTCCCATCCCACAATTTAATTAGATCCTAATCATGCCAATGTGTGAGGATTGATCTAATGCAATAAAACATGGGTTGTAGAAAAAGGTATGATCAAAGTGTTACTTGCCTTGCTGATGATCCGCGAGTCCTAGGGAATTGAAGTAACAAGCGGCGCAATCCGGGTGATCTATCACAGAGAAACAACAAGCACACAATAAGTACTCATCTAATGCACAGGTAAAACTCGAACAAGAGAACGAACCAGATAGTTCAACTTAAGAACTCCGGTTGCAAAGAAAGAACGAACCGAACAAAGAAACGGAAAACAAACGGCGGAAGAAAATAACTCGGTTCTAGCAAGTTGAATCTAGGTCAAATTTTACCGGGGCAAAAACGTGTTTAAGTTGATTAGACGGAACGGCGGTTTCGAAACGAAACTCCAGGCGCTTGAATCACCTGATTCCGATAAACGAGCGAGAAGATAAACTAGAACGAAGATCGGATCTGAGATCGCGATCGCGGAATAAATCCGACGAGAAGAAAAAGAAGAACGGTTATAAACGAACGGACGTTCGTTAACCTAGAAGAATCCGGTGATCACGTTCGTTAGGACGAACGGTCCGGTGAACGGTCCAAAGGCAACTAAATCGGAAAAGAAAATGAATCCGATCTAGGGTTTCGGAGAAGAAAACCGAAACGAAAAACCGATCTAGAAAACGAATCAGAGGAGAAGAAAAGAATCGGAATGATTAGAAGAAAACGATCCGAGGAAAAGAGACGCAGGCAACCTCCGGCGAGGTCTCCGGCGAGAGGCTCCGGCGGTGTGGCGTAGGGCGGCGGCGGCGTGGGCAAGGTGCGGCGGCGGCGTGGGCAAGGTGCGGCGGCAGCGTGGGCAAGGTGCGGCGGCGCGGGTGTGGGGTGGCGCGGTGTAGGGCGCGGGGTGGGATGCGGTGGAGGGCTTGGGGTTTGGTTTGATGATTTGGAGGGGGGGTGTTGGGGTATTTATATTGGGGAGGGGAGAGGAGACTTGAGGTAGGGGACAAGAAATAGAGTAGGAATAGGAAAACGAAACAAGGAAAAGGGAGGGGGCTAACCCTAGCCGGACTCGGCTAGAGCAAGAGGCGGCGGCGGCTGGGTCGAGGTTTATGTGGGGGATGGTGTGATTAGGGGTGTGGTGGGTTTGGTGTGATATTGTGGTTGTGGTGGGGTGGGGGTAGTAGTTGGCTCTTTTTCGATGATGGTGTGTTTTGTTTGTGGTAATGGGGTTGGTTTTTTGTGGTGGGTTTGTGGGGTTTTGGGTGTGGAGTTGTGGTAGTTTTTGTTCGGGTTGTGTTTGTGTTGGTTTGTTTTCTTTTGAGTGGGGTTTTTGGTGGCGTTGTGTCTGCGGCGGGGGGGGTTTTTTTATTTTATGGTGTGTTTGTTGTTGGGTTTGTTTTTGGGGTGGCGGCGACGGGGTGTGGGAGGGGGGGGTTTGGGTTTTGTGAGTTTTTTGTGTTTGTGTTGGGTGTGGGTGATTAGTGTTGTCGGTGATTTTTGTGATTAGGTGGGTGGGGTTTTCTGGGCGGTTTGGGGGTTAGGTTGTGGGGTGTGCGGGGTAGGGTGTTCTGTGTTTTGTGGTTTGTTGGATGGTGTTGTTGGGTTGTTTTGGTGTTTTTTTTTGTTGGTTTTATGGGTTTACGTGTGTTTGTTTGATCGTTGTTATTTGGTGGTGAGGTTGCTGTTGTGTGGTTGTTTTTGTTGCTAGGTGTGAGAGTGGTTTGTTGGTGGTATGTGGTGTGGTTCGGTGGGTTGTATTGTGGTACGCTAGTGGGTATGCGGTTTGGTTTGGGGTTTTTTATTTGTTTTGCGGGGAGTGTTGGGGGTGTTTGGTTTGTTGTCTGGCGTTGTTTCTTTGGGTTGCTTTTTGGGTTTCGTTTCTTGGCGTTTCTTTCGTTGTTTTGTGGTTTGTTTTCTTCTTTTTTTTTTTTGTTTTGTGGGTTATTGGTTTTTTTATGTTTTTTGTGTTTTGTGTTTATTGTTGTGGTTCTTTTGTTAGTTGTTGTGATGCTTTTTGTGTTTTATGTTGTGATATTGTGTTTTTTTCTTGTTTTTTGTGAATGTTGTTGTTATGTTTTTTTTATTTTGTGTTTGTCGTGGTGGCTGCTGTGGGCGTGGGTTGGGTTTTATGTTTGTGTGCTGTTGTGATGGTTGTGTTGTTTTGGTGTTTTGATTGTGTTGGGTTTTTTTTTTGGTGTGCTTTGCTGTGTGGGGTTGGATAGTGCTGGTGGGGGGGATTGTCTGATGGGTAGTGAGTGTGTAGGGTGTGGTTTTGGTGTGTTGGTGGTTGGTATGCTGGGGTGGGGGATTTTTGTTTATCTTGGGGAAGGGGAAGGAGGAGCTTTGGTTTTGGGGTGGATCTGTGTAATTTGTGGTTGTGTGTTGTTTTGGTTTGGTTTTTTTGTAGATGTGTGGTGGAGTCGGCAGAATGGGGATGGATAATGATTAATAGAGAGTGTAAAAAAGGTAAAAGCAAGACAAATGAAATTTAAGGGTTGTCTAAGAATGGCTCTACTAGGAGTCATTTTGGTGGTAGGGGCCAAGGGGAGGCTTTTTTTGGTGTGCTTTTGTGGGGAGGGTGTATGGTGTGTGGGTCGTGGTTTTGGGGAGGGGTTGTGGGGTTTTTTTGTTGTGGGGCGGCTCGCCTGGCTCTTGTGTTGTCTCTTGTCGCGCGCAGCGCACTGGGGGGGAGGTGTGAGGGGTGTATTGAGTTGGTGAGTTTGGATCGGTGTATGTGCTGTATGTGGGTTTCTGTCCGTTTGTTTGTGATGGTGTGCGGTGGGCAGGGGTTTGGCTGGGGGGCGCTTTTGCTGCTCTGGTGGGGGTGGTGTGTGCCGTAGGTGCGGGTATGGAGGTAGGTCCCTTTTTTTTAAACGTTTGTGCGGGGTTCGTTGGGAAGAGTTGGGGTGTTGAGTTATGATTTGCTCGTCATTGAAAGATGTCATTACGTAAATAATAAAGAAACTGTAAATGTATCTTCATCTAGAAATAGAAAAGTCTAAAGTTAGATAGTGTTTCCGGGTTTTGCCTGTGACTGGTGCGTAAAATGAGACGAACTAAAGAATGAACAGTACTGTATGCGGTGGTTATAGGAAATGTGGCTCAATTTTTCTGGACAGATGTACGCGTGTTCTTGGTTAGTCCCAGGAATAAAATGCAAAAACAAAAAACTCGCAAAACAAAAATTTGATTCTATTTTATTGTTATAATCTGTATTGTTCTATGATTTTCTAATATTTCATGAATGTAATTCGCCTGCTATCGTGCTACTAGTTTTTGATGTAGTGTGGTTATAAGGAGATTCATTTGATAGTAATGAAATTATAATTTAAGATCTATAGGTTGTTTTCCTCTTTTTTCAAAATCGATTGATATAATCTTTCTCATTAATATGAAATTATAGTATCGAAATCTTTCCCATTATGGTCTTTTCGATTTTATTATGGGTGTGCATGTGGTTGCTGCTGTTGGGTCGTGGTAATGATATTCTGAGGGGTATCAACCCATATGATGCATTTAGTATAAAGATTAGAAAATCATGTTATGTGCAATATTAGATATTTGTATGTTGTGTATTGATAGAACGAGTTGTGTCCAACTCTGCATGAGAATTTGTGCTTTGTGTTTTTTGTGAGTTGGATGTTTATTCTGAGGGTGTGTGGTTGAATGTCAAAGGTGCTTGTTGCGATCGGATTTCAGATTCCTACCATTGTTGTTTGGTTGTATGAAAAGATCGCGAGCTTGTGTCTCTATGTAGACCTCCGTACACCGGTCTTTGCTCTGGTGTAATGTTTTCGGTGTTTCGGAAATATAAAGCCAAGTGAGTTGGGGTGTTTTAAGTCCGTGGGGAAGTTTTGAGAGACAACATACACATCAACAAGTCATTACCATGGGCTGGCTTCTTGATGGAGTTTAGGCCGTGCTCTTTATCGATGCAGTGGGGTGGTATATATTTAGTCTCATGGAGGTGGGGTTTTGTATGTTTTTGTTTTGTGTTGGTTGTCGGTGGGATTTTTGGGTTGTTTGGTGTTGTTGTGTTGTGAATGTATGTGAGTTTTGGATGAGTTTGGGGTGTGTTTGAGTTTTGGTTTGTTTCTGTTGCTGTGTGTGTGATGGGTTGTGTGTGTGTGTTCTTTAAGGTAGAGGATTTTTGTGGTGTTTGTGTGGTCTTGTGTGCATGTTAGTGTGTTTTGGTGGGTATTGTGTTAGGGTTATGATTAGTTTGTGTCTGGGTGTGGGGTTTTTTTTTGGTGTTGTGTGTTATGGTTGTGGTGTGGTATTTAAGTGTCGTTGTGGGGTTTGTGGGTTAGTATGTGGTTTTTTGTTGTTGGTTTTGGTGTGTTGTTATTTGTTGTTTTGTTTATTTTTGGTGTTTTTTGTGCTATATGTGCTTTGGTTGGGGTGATTTGTGGTGGTGTGGGGTATAGGTGGGTTTGTGGGTGTGTGTGTTTTTTTTTTTTTTTCGGTGGTTTGTTTTAGTTGTTGGGGTTGTGTTTGGTTGTGGTTGTGAGGGTTTGTTGTGGATATTGTTTTGTTGTTTTTTTTGGTGTGTTAGTTGTTTGGTGTTTTTGGGTTGATGGTTATTGGTGGGTGCTGATTTGTTGTTGTTGTTGTTGTTGTTGTTGTTGTTGTTGTTGTTGTTTGTTATTGTTGTTTGTTGTTGTTGTTTTGTTGTTGGTGTGTTGTTGTGTTGTTGGTTGTTGTTGTTGGTTGTTGTTGTTGTTGTTGTTGTTGTTGTTGTTTTGTTGTTGTTGTTGTTGTTGTTGTTGTTGTTGTTGTTGTTGTTGTTGTTGTGTTGTTGTTGTTGTTGTTGTTGTTGTTGTTGTTGTTGTTGTTGTTGTTGTTTTGTTGTTGTTGTTGTTGTTGTTGTTGTTGTTGTTGTTGTTGTTGTTGTTGTTGTTGTTGTTGTTGTTGTTGTTGTTGTTGTTGTTGTTGTTGTTGTTGTTGTTGTTGTTGTTGTTGTTGTTGTTGTTGTTGTTGTTGTTGTTGTTTTTTTTTTTTGTTGTTGTTGTTGTTGTTGTTGTTGTTGTTGTTGTTGTTGTTGTTGTTGTTGTTGTTGGTGTTTGTTGTTGTTGTTGTTGTTGTGTGTTGTTGTTGTTGTTGTTGTTGTTGTTGTTGTTGTTGTTGTGTTGGTCGTGGGTGTTGGTGCTAGTTGGTGTGGTGTGTGTTTGTTTGTTTGGTGTGTAGTATGTTTTGTTATTGGAGTGGGGGGTGGGTTTTTGTGTTATGTTGTGTATGTGTGTGGTGGGTGTGTGGTGTGTGTGTGGTGTGGGTGGTGGGTTGTGGTGATGTGTGGTGGTTGTGTTTTTTGTTGGGTCTTTTTGCTTGTGAGGTGGGTGTGGTTGTTGTGGATGGGGTGTGGGTGATGAATGGTGATGTGTGTCTTGGGTTGGTGTGTTTGGTGGGGTTGGTTGGTGTTGTGCTGTTGGGGGTTATGGTGGGGGTTGTTGGTGGTTTTTTTGTTTTTTTTGTGGGTTTTGTGTGTTGTGTTGTCTTTTGTGTGTTTGCTGTTGTTTGTGTGTGGAGTTGTTGTTTGGTTGATTTTTGTTTTTGGGTTGGTTGTTGTTGGGGTTTTGAGTGTTGGTGATGTTGTGTGTGATTGTTGGTGTTTTGGTAGGTGGGGGTGTTGTGTGGGAGGTGGGTTGTATCGTGTTGTGTGGGGGTTGTTGTTTTTGATTGTTGGTTGTGTTTTTTTTGATGTGTAGTGTGGTTGGTGGTGTGTTGGGTGTGTGTTCTTGGTTTTTGGTGTTTTGGTAGAGGTGGTTTTGTTGTTAGTGGATGTGGTTAGATTTTCTGTGGTTTTGTGATGGGGGGTGGGCGGGTGGTTGGGGGGAGTGGTGTGTGGGTGGTTTGAGTGTGTTTGAGTGGGGGATGGGGTGGTGGGAGGGGGGGGGGTGGGGGTGGGGGGGTGGGGTTGGGGGAGGGGGGGGGGGGTGGGGGATGGGAGGGGCGTGGTGGGCTAGCCCATATCACGTCGAATATTAATCAAGCATGACTGTGGGGAGTGGGGGTCTTACCTCCATCGAGGAGGGCTCGGTCGCGGTACGTGGGGTGTAAAACTTTGTGTGTCTCCGCGGGGTGCTCCTGGTAATCGGACTAGAGGCACAGTTCAGGGACCCCCTACCCGAGATCCGGCCGGTTGTGACACTGACATTTTGTGCTTCATGAGGAGGCTGTCCGTTCGTTATGTCGTCCCGGTCAGGTCGGGCGATGGTACGTTAGATGGTCTATCAAATGGCGATGGGGTCCAGGGTGAGACCTTCCTCCGCCGTGATAGAGTGCTGTGTCTTTGCGGGTTCGTCGATCTGCTGTCAGATTCACTCGTGGCTATCGCCGATAGGTTAAGGGTGTTAGATCTAGTAAGGTTGTGGGTTGGGGCCGCGGCTGGGCGTCAGGTTTTTTGCGAGGATTCGGAAGAAAGTGTAGAAGGGGGGCTACACGGCTGACATCCGCGGGGACTTGATCTGCGACGGAACCGGTAGGGGTGACCTGATCCGGGTGTTGCCGTGTGATCGGGTGGGGGGAGGCGGGGTGAGGCACGGTGTGCCACTACTGTCAGCGGGCGGGGGACGGATTGCGGATGGATGTGAGCTTGTGCTTCGGGGGGGGTCGGTTGTGGGGGGGGGGGGGGGGGGAGGCTGGAACAGGTTTCCGCTTGTGGGGGAGGCCGCACCCGCGTGGGCGGGTTTGGGCTGGAGCCTTGGTTTCGGAGGGGCGGGGAGGGCCGCGGGGGGGCCGGAGGGTGGGTCGAGGGGGCAAGTGGGGCGGGGGGGTTGGGACGGCACCGTCGGGGGGCTGGGTGGATGCCGGGGGAGGTAATGGGCGGGATTGGTGAGTGGGCCGAACGAGCCAAGCCGTACTCTGGCTGGGAGGACTCGTGACTCCATGGAAGGCCGGTTTGATTTTCTCCGGATCTCCGAACGCGCGCGTGCGCCCCTGGGACTGCCGATCGGAATCGGGAGTTGTGTGGGTTGCGGCGCGTGGGGATTTCATGTGAGTTTCATGCGGCTTTTGGGTTTGGTGGGGTGAGGGGGTTGGTGCGGACGGTGGGGGTGACGTGTTGCGCTGTGGTTCAGTGAGGAGCGTCGCCGATTTCGGCGTGGGGATTGTGAAGGTCCTGAAGGTCAGAGCATAGGGGGTGGGGACTGTCTGCGTGTAGTCAGTGGGTGGGAGGTGAGCCCTTAGTTGGGGGGGGCGGGCGGGGACTGGGCAGCGGGGTCGGGGCGAGAATTGTGTGGTGGCGGGAGTGGGGGGGGGGAGTGGCACGGGGGGATACGGATGAAGAAATTCAAAGCCCACCCACCACCCACTTTGTAGCCACTGTCGACGATTTAACCGACATGCTCGACTTCGACTCCGAAGACATCGACGGTATGGACGCCGATGAAGGAGACGATGAAGAACCAGCGCCTATTGGGCCCTGGAATGCCACCTCGTCATATGACGTATACATGGTGGACGCACCAAAAGATGACGACGAGGAGCGGAAGGACGCACCGAAGGCTTGTTCCCTCGAAAAGCAGTCAAAGCGGCGACGCAAGCGCCGCCCCAAATCCCGCCTCGACAGAAATAGCGATCACACAGACCCAGCGCTGGAGCAGGGCGAACCACTGCCGGACAACGGCAATCCGATATCAAACCGAACAAACAAATCCTATCAAGGATAATGGTCCGGACGACATAACGCCGGACAGGCACCCGGAGCATCAGAATGCCCGCGAAAGGCTCGTTGCCACCGCGAGGAGCCTTAAAAAGCAGAAGCGAAGGCTCAAGGCCGCGCAAAACAACTCCAATTCAGATGGAGTAAAATACTTAATACAGCAGCAATGTACGGCGACGATCGCCCCTCAAAGAGCTACCCAAAGCGGAAGCTGCTACCCGAATTCGATGAGGAGGCCTCCAACCCCCCACAACCAAATATCAAAGCAACCATGGTCGGATAGACGACCCCTCTATCAACACAGAACGGCATACAATGCCGCTCACAATACAACACGCGACCCACGCGAGGGCTCGCACCCAAAGGACGGCGCAACAAGATCCATCTATGGACCACGCAAGCGCGCCCCAGCATACAATGCAACACAAACAAGCATCAGAACAACGCGGTACACCCAGTTACAGGGGTGCCGCACACCCCCTATGTTTCACCGATGAGGTGCTGGACCATGAATTTCCAGAGGGATTCAAGCCCGTAAACATAGAGGCATACGATGGGACAACAGACCCTGGGGTTTGGATTGAGGACTATATCCTTCATATCCATATGGCTCGAGGAGATGATCTCCACGCCATCAAATACTTACCCCTCAAGCTCAAAGGGCCAGCTCGTCACTGGCTCAAAGGCCTCCCCGAAAGCTCCATTGGAAGTTGGGAAGAGCTCGAAGACGCCTTTCGGGCAAATTTTCAAGGGACTTATGTCCGACCTCCGGATGCGGACGATTTGAGTCATATAACTCAACAGCCCGGAGAGTCAGCCCGAAAGCTTTGGAACAGGTTTCTTACTAAAAAGAACCAGATTGTCGACTGTCCGGACGCCGAAGCCTTGGCAGCTTTCAAGCATAGCGTCCGTGACGAATGGCTCGCCAGACACCTCGGCCAAAATAAGCCGAGAACGATGGCCGCATTAACAAACCTCATGACCCGCTTTTGCGCGGGGAGGATAGCTGGCTAGCCAGATGCAGCACCAGCGACCCCAGTACATCTGAAGTTAGAGATGGAAACGGGAAATCACGGCGCAACAGCAATAACAAACGCCGGAATAAAGAAGACAGCACGAAGGGCACGACAGTAAATGCCGGATTCAAAAGCTCCCGGCCAGGTCAAAAGCCGCCCACTAAAGGCACCAGGGATGAACTCCAGCCTCAACAAAATTCTGGACCAGTATGTCAGATATAGTACCCCTAGCAACCCGCTAATCATACCCACAGAGAATGTTGGGTCTTCAAGCAGTCCGGCAAGCTCAACGCCGTACACAAGGGGGAGGATACACCAAGTGAAGACGAGGACGAGCCTCCCAAGCAAGACACTGGGGAACAAAAGAAATTCCCACCAGAAGTCAAAACAGTAAACGTACTACACATGATCAAGGGAAAAAACAATGCGGCACCCCCAGGAAAATATACCCAAGTGCCTGTCACCGCGAAGTCCTGCCAATGGTCGTCTCAACCGATCATTTCGACCATCGTGATTACTCAGCAAGTATCCGACACGCAGGATGGGCTGCCTTGGTATTAGACCCAGTAATTGGCGGATATCACTTCACACGAGTCTTGATGGACGGCGGCAGCAGCCTAAACCTAATATACCAGGATACAATCCGCGGGATGGGGTTAGACCCAACACAAATTCGCCATAGCAATACTACCTTTAAAGGAGTAACGCCAGGCCCAGGGGCTCGTTGTACGGGCTCCCTCCTACTACAAGTTATATTCGGCTCCCCCGATAACTTCCGTAGCGAGCATTTAACCTTCCACATCGCTCTCGTTCAAAGTGGCTATCAAGCACTGCTCGGGCGAAGCTTTCGCTCGCTTTAATGCAATACCACACTACGCCTCCCTCACACTCAAGATGCCCGGTCCATGCGGCATCATTTCAGTGCATGGAAATATCAAGCGATCTCTGCGCGCCGAAGAGAGTGAGGCTGCCTTGGCAGCCACACACTAAAGGCGCCCGGACTAGCCAAAGCGCCCCATAGGTCGTCAAGACCTCAGCACAACTAATCGAGTCCGGCGCCGCTACTTATACCGAATAAATGGTCACACCCCTATTTACAAGGGGCTCAACGCGCGCAGACATGTGGCCATTCCTCCTCATCTTGAATTATGCATAGTTCTTTAATTATCTTTTTGCACGACAACCTTTTTCACCTAAATTCCTCTCTTTTACAGACGATCATCGTGCCACACCCGTCCATGATACGGCACAACGGAGACACAGGCGCAGACGTGCAGCAGGGACCCGCTCCAAGGATTCTTTTTAGATTAAGACCCTGCGTAAACCTTTTTTACTGTCTCTTGTTGATACATATCCACCGTTGAGAAGGATGCTGACGTCTTGGCATGTGGCCATGCCAGACAATGCACGTACCTGGAACATAAGGGGCTTCTTACAAAGGCCATTATTTAGGCCCGTTATACCACAAAGACCGAATACCTTAGGGAGTGTTCGGCGTCGCGAGTTTGGCCTTATATGCATCAGCTCCGAATCATTGCTTTGGTCAAATGTTGGGTTTGCCCGGCTCCTGTGTTTTGGTGCCTTACGTTCCGCTTTATCGGCTAAGGTAGCACCAGGAGAACTACTGCGATTGTGCCCTGGTTCATCCGGACGAGCACCTCAGTAGAGAAAGCCGAAAACTGACTGTCATGATCTAGCGTGAGACTGGTCAACCACTCGATGACCCATGGGAATGTTAGAATTCCCGCCTTAACGAAGGGCCGCTTTCCGGCCAGGCATATACGCACCCCGGGATCGGGAGAGTGCGGAGCCACCAGGGGCTATCTAGTAGCCCCACTGTCAAACTCCTATGGCTAAGTGAAAGTGTTAAAGCATTATAGTCCGGTTGCCTCGCTCGCTCCGCTATCACCTCCTTAATAGGACCAAGACGTTGGGTTAAGTGTGAACGCATGTTTTGCGAACCCTCCGCATTATATGCGTGGGGGTTGAAGCCGAGACTGCAATCTTTCAGGTTATACACATGTATACATAAACGGCCGCCCAGGAGGCATCATATTACTTTCAGGCAAAAGTATAAAAATAGCCTTATAAAAATTTATAAAAGCATTTCGCTTACAATGAGATTACATATCACTCAAACATAATATTTTTTGAGCACTGGGTCTCTATCAAACGAGCACCCTCAAGAACTTCTTCAAAGTAGTGCTCAGCAGCCCTTCGACCTATGGCCGAATCGCGCTGCAACAGTGGTAGCATCCATCTCCGCCCAGTATGCTTTAAGCACGGGCAAAGGCCATTCGTGCGCCTTCTATGCACGCCGACCTCTTCATCGCATTAATGCGCGGCACCACGTCAAGGAACTGCTGCACCAAGCTGAAATAGCTGTTCGGTTTTAGCCTTTCCGGCCATAGCTGATCCACAACAGACCTCATGGCGAGTCCGGACAACCTATTTAGTTCGGCCCATTCGGCTAGTTGGTCAGACAACGAAAGTGGACGCTCGGGAGAATGGAATTGTGTCCAAAACAGCTGGTCCACTTCACGGTCCGTCTGACCCTTGAAGTACTTGGCTCGCATCGCAGCGCTCGCCGCCAAATCCATATACGCATCCTCCGAACTCCACAGCCGATCCAGAGGGGCATACCGTGGATCTCCGAACTTCCTCTGCAGCATAAAGGATTTCCCGGCTACAATATCCCCGGCTTCCCGCAGCTCCTCCTTCTTTGCCCTCATAGCAGAGCGGAGGTCTTTTCCCGTTGCAGCAGCCTTCTCAAGGTCCGATGCCTTCGCCTGGTTTTCCTTTTCAAGAGCCCGGCAACGGTCGATGGCGGCTTTTAATTCTACGGCCATATTGGCCATCTTATCCCGGCTCTCGCCATGCGCGGCCTTCTCGGCTCGCAACTCTTCGGCCGCCTTCAAAGCAGCCGCATTACCCAATTCGCTTGTTCCTTGGCTCGGGCAAGTTCCGCCCGCAAGGCTTCAACAGTGGCAGCTCCATCTGCAGTAATAACATGTTAAATATACTGGCTTCATGCTGCTCTTACTATGCGGCGTTTACCAGATAATAACACCTACCCTGCGCCTCGTCAAGCCTTTTGTTAACAAGCTCGATGTCGGCGTCTGCCGCATCCAACTGCCGTTTTAAATGGGCAAACTCGCTAGTCCGGCTAGCCACCGGAGCTTCCATCACCTGCTCATACAAAGCAGTATGGTTACTACCTGGGATTATGATCCTCTGATCGTCGTCGTTCCCAACGACAACCAGAGTCTCAGGGGCTACTATCTACACAGGGCACACTTAGCATGTGCAGGACTATCATACATTATTTTACGTACCTCAAAAGCCTGTCAGTAGACTCATAAAAGCTTTATGCAATCCGCTTTCGGCGGACAAGATTCTCTCCATCACCGTATTCATCAGCACACGGTGTTCATCTGAGATGGCCGCTCGCCCCACCAACTCCCTCAGAACATCCGACCGCACACTAGACGGTGCCGGACTCTTTTGTCTGCTCTCTTCGGGAGCCGGACACTGGGAGCTTCGGGGGTCGAATGGGATTATCTTCTGGCCTCAGACTCGGAGAGGCCCTCCGCGACGACACTTCAGGGTCGCCCGCTTCTGGAGCGGAGGAGTCCGGAGGAGGCGTTTCACTCTCCATCATCTCTGGAAGAAGATCCCCCGAAGACGAGCTCATTTGAGAGGGGCTAAGGCCCGAACTGCAAAGATATATGGTGGTTATTCTTCTCAGAAGAAAAGACGAATATCTGTACTATTAAGTATTTTGGGTCACTTACGACTCGTGGGAGAATTGATCCCCCCGCGGACTTTGTGCGGCAACCGCACCCCGGGGTAGGACCCTCTGTGGGAGACTTCTTCTCCCGTTTGGAAGCTTCGGCTTCCGAATCCCCAGACGCAATCCTTTTCCTCTTCTGGTCGTCTTCCTTCATGGAGACGCTCGCTCCCTCGGCTTGAGCGGCCAGCGTTTGGGGCCCGCGACCGCCCGATTTTCCTTCAAGGGCTCCGGGCAAGGTGCGGTCTGGAGCATCTTTTCCAATATCGGATTTTCCAAACCCTCAGGGAGGGGGGCCGAGCACCGAATCAACTTCGCCTTCGTTAGCCAGTCCTGGTCAAAAAGCGAACTCTCAGAAATAACTTCGCATCAAAGGAGAGGTAGTACGCTCGGTCGGAAGATGCCTTACCTGTTCGGCGGCACGGTTGCTACTCAGGCCCGCGTCTCTCGGT
>NC_053027.1:567430634-567442620 GCF_003073215.2 Triticum urartu
AAACCGAACGAAAAACCGATCTAGAAAACCGGAACGGTTTAGAGAAGAAAAGAATCGGAACGATTAGAAGAAAACGATCCGAGAAAAAGAATAGATGTAGCGCGGGGCAACCTTGGCGAGGTCTCCGGTGAGGGGCTCCGGCGGCGTCGGCGTAGGGCGGCGGCGTGGGCAAGGTGCGGCGGCGGCGCGGGTGTGGGGCGGCGGCGGAAGGTGCGGCGGCGGCGCGGGTGTGGGGCGGCGGCGGCGGTGACGCAGGGCGCGGTGTGATGCGTCGCGGCGGCGGTAAGGTGCGGTGTGATGCGGCGCGGGTGTCGCGGTGCAAGGCGTGGTGTGGAGGAGAGCTTTGATTTGATGTGTTTAGAGGGGGGGGTGCTTGGGTATTTATATTGGGGAGGGGAGGGGTTTACTTGGGGTAGAGGACAAGGAATTAGAATAGGAGTAGGAAAGTCTAGAAAATAAACGGAGTAGGACTAAAGAAAACGAAATAAGGAAAAGGGGACAAGGGGGCGCCCTAGAATCCTAAAAGGATTGGTCCTAGCAAGAGGCGGCGGCGGCCGACCGGCTCCTGGCTCGGCGCCTGGCGCCTGGGAGCGCGGCGGTAGGTGGCTTGGCTTGGGCCTTTGGCCCAAGGCGCTGCTCAATTTTTTTTTAAATAGTTTCCTCGCGCAGAAAAAAAAACAAAAAGGGATCTAAACGAACTCCGAAAAAATCTAAAGTAAATTTTCCCCGACTCCTAAAAATGAGCCGAACAAAATGAACTTTTCTCCGGACCTAAAATGCAATTTTTGAAAACGCGCATTTTTCCCTATCCAAATAAAATGCAAATAAACACCGGAAAGCAAAATTGATCTATTTATTATATCTTCAATTTTTCCTAAATTTGGGAAAGTCATATTATTCCCTCTCTCATATATTTTGACACCGGAAAATTATTGAAGATAAAATTAAATAAATCAAATGATCCTATTTTTCAAAATTCGAGAAAACTCTCAAATATGAAAATAACGAAATCTCCAACTCTCTCCGAGGGTCCTTGAGTTGCGTGAAATTTCTAGGATCAACCAAAATGCAAGAAAATATGATATGCATATGATCTAGTGTATAACATTCCAAATTTGAAAATTTGGGATGTTACATAATTTCACAAGATTCAACATCGGTAAGAGGAGCAATCGGAGTGCTAAGGAAATCATTGTTGTTGGTATTGGTAAAGTCACACAATTTAGTGTTATATTGAGCCATCATGACAAGCAAGCAATCCAACACACAAGCAAACAGAGACGGGCAAAAAGAGGCAAATAGAGAAAGAGAGGGAGGACGGAGAGAGAGAGGCGAATAAAAAGGCAAGGGTGAAGTGGGGGAGAGGAAAACGAGAGGCAAATGGCAAATAATGTAATGCGGGAGATAAGGGTTTGTGATGGGTACTTGGTGTGTTGACTTTTGCGTAGACCTCCCCGGCAACGGCGCCAGAAATCCTTCTTGCTACCTCTTGAGCACTTGCGTTGGTTTTCCCTTGAAGAGGAAAGGGTGATGCAGCAAAGTAGCGTAAGTATTTCCCTCAGTTTTTGAGAACCAAGGTATCAATCCAGTAGGAGGCCACGCACGAGTCCCTCGCACCTACACAAACAAATAAATCCTCGCAACCAACGCGATAAGGGGTTGTCAATCCCTACACGGTCACTTACGAGAGTGAGATCTGATAGATATGATAAGATAATATTTTTGGTATTTTTATGATAAAGATGCAAAGTAAAATAAAAGGCAAAGGAAATAACTAAGTATTGGAAGATTAATATGATGGAAGATAGACCCGGGGGCCATAGGTTTCACTAGTGGCTTCTCTCAAGAGCATAAGTATTCACGGTGGGTAAACAAATTACTGTTGAGCAATTGACAGAATTGAGCATAGTTATGAGAATATCTAGGTATGATCATGTATATAGGCATCACGTCCGAGACAAGTAGACCGACTCCTGCCTGCATCTACTACTATTACTCCACACATCGACCGCTATCCAGCATGCATCTAGAGTATTAAGTTCAAGAGAACAGAGTAACGCTTTAAGCAAGATGACATGATGTAGAGGGATAAACTCATGCAATATGATATAAACCCCATCTTGTTATCCTCGATGGCAACAATACAATATGTGCCTTGCTGCCCTACTGTCACTGGGAAAGGACACCGCAAGATTGAACCCAAAGCTAAGCACTTCTCCCATTGCAAGAAAGATCAATCTAGTAGGCCAAACCAAACTGATAATTCGAAGAGACTTGCAAAGATAACCAATCATACATAAAAGAATTCAGAGAAGATTCAAATATTGTTCATAGATAAACTTGATCATAAACCCACAATTCATCGGTCTCAACAAACACACTGCAAAAGAAGATTACATCGAATAGATCTCCACAAGAGAGGGGGAGAACTTTGTATTGAGATCCAAAAAGAGAGAAGAAGCCATCTAGCTAATAACTATGGACCCGTAGGTCTGAGGTAAACTACTCACACTTCATCGGAAGGCTATGGTGTTGATGTAGAAGCCCTCCGTGATCGATGCCCCCTCCGGCGGAGCTCCGGAACAAGGCCCCAAGATGGGATCTCGTGGATACAGAAAGTTACGGCGGTGGAATTAGGGTTTTGGCTCGTATCTGGTAGTTTGGGGGTACGTAGGTATATATAGGAGGAAGGAGTACATCGGTGGAGCAACAGGGGCCCCAGAGGGTGGAGGGCGCGCCTGGGGGGTAGGTGCGCCCCCCTACCTCGTGCCTTCCTCGTGATTGCTTGACGTAGGGTCCAAGTCCTCTGGATCATGTTCGTTCCGAAAATCACGTTCCCAAGGTTTCATTCCATTTGGACTCCGTTTGATATTCTTTTTCTGCGAAACCCTAAAATAGGCAAAAAAACAGCAATTCTGGGCGTGGGCCTCCGGTTAATAGGTTAGTCCCAAAAATAATATAAAAGTGTATAATAAAGCCCAATAATGTCCAAAACAGAATATAATATAGCATGGAACAATCAAAAATTATAGATATGTTGGAGACGTATCACGCGCCTCTACTAGAACACGTGCGCGTCTCTACATCGACCAGTATGTACGTACACGTCCGCGACCAGAATGACAACACTACGTACGCTTCGACCAGGTGGGTCCCGACTGTCAGGCACTTCCTTGCGTGCGAAGAATGTAGCTGGTGGGTTCAGCAGTCAGGGGGCGAATCGTTTTTTTTCCCGGACGCACTTCCTTGTGTCGAAGATGTAGCTGGTAGGTCCCAGCAGTCAGGGGGGAAATTTTTCGGAAATACGGTTGCCCGTTCGGTGGGTCCCTGCTGTCAGGTGGAGGAATCATTATTTTCCGTGTAATAAGGAGGCACTTCCTTGCTGCTGCCGTGGACCCAGCTGTCAGCCTCTCCACGTATAGTCCACGTCTGATGGAAGCCTTTTCCTTGACCATGTTGACCACGCGCGCCGAGAGCACCAGGGCGGTGGACGACGGCGAGGCCTAGGAAGGGGACGACACGGAGCCGGGGAAGACGCGATAGTGGATGCCCACACGTAGAGGAGTATGAGGGTTCACTGCGGTGTGAGGCTGCCGTCGCCGCAGAATAAGGGGGGGTGGGTGAGTGAGGGATGGTCTGACCAGCGGTGGGAGTAGTAGGGGGTGGTGAGGCCTCCACGGCATCGCAACCGGCCACGGGAGGCAGGAGCACGAGGCAACGGCACGCTGGTTTGGGCGGCTGGAGCAAGAAGACCAGAGGTTGAAGAAGCACTACGGCCATTGGATGGACATCGTACGGTCACTGGAGCTAGAATCGTGCATATTGACTAAGTTGACAAAGCCCTCCGTCCCCATCAACTTAGTAGGCCACAAGTCAGCCTCCCACTATACTGGGTGCCAGCTAGCAGGGGTATTCTTTTTTGTGCGTAATAAGGAGGCACTTCCTTGTGTGCGAAGATATAGCTGGTGGGTCCGAGCTGTCAGCGGCGGTAACGTTTTTTTCCACGAAATACAGAGGCCCTTTCGGTGGGTCCCAGATGTCAGGTGGAGGAATCATTATTTTGCGTATAATAAGGAGGCATTTCCTTGCGTGCGGCGTGGACCCAGCTGTCAGCCTCTCCACGTATAGTCCACTTCAGATGCATGTCGGTCGTTGACCATGTTGACCAGGCCACGCCGAGAGCACCAGGGCGGTGGACGACGGCGAGGCCTAGGAAGGGAACGACACGGAGCCAGGGAAGACTCGGCAGTTGTTTCCCACGCGGAGGGGAGTACGACTGTATGAGGGTTTACTGGTTCGTCTGCCGTCGCCGGAGAATAACAGCGGGTGTGGGTGAGTAGAGGGATGGCTAGGCAGCGATGGGAGTACGGTGGGGGCTGAGGCCTGCGCGGCAGCACAGCCGGCCATGGGAGGCGGGAGCAGCGGTCCCGCCGGCGCTGGATTTGGCGGCTGGAGCAAGAAGATCAGAGATTGAAGAAACACGACGGCCGTTGGATTGACATCCAACTGGTTACGTCTGCTAGAATCGTTTGTTGACGTATATAATAACTAAAAAAATCTTGCATACGCGTCAACTTAATAGGCCCACAAGTCAGACCATTCCCTCTTTTTTTAATAATTTATATATAGCTCATACGACTTCTTATGCAATTTATTGCAGTCCGTTTTTTTGGTTGGCCAGGGCCAATTTGCATATTTCTGTGGGTTCCAAACTATTTTTAATACCGAAATGTCGAGCCAGATTTAAAGTACTTTGAAGATATATTTAAATTAGGTTAATGCCCAGTGAAATAGGAATCTGAAAATGTGAAAAAAATTCAGAAATTATAAAGTAATTGCCAATTTGTCATCTGTTTTTATATTTACAACCCATTTCATATTACTTTCAAGATTTGCAGGCGTCTTGAAAGAGTTGCAGCCCATCAGGGCGTAGAAAAATAAGTAGGCCTGGATTGGGTATTCTTCAGAAAAAATAAACTGGCTCATTTTCACAAAGAAAAAATAGCTGGGCTGGTCACATGGTGAACATAAAATATAAGCCTGGGCTAGACGGGCCACAGCCCAGTTCAAACCCTGCTCCGTCTCAACAATACAAAAAAATACTGCTCGAGTAGCTACGTCCCAGGTGTCAGCCGATCTTGTGATGTTCTCTTGTCTATTGACTATATACGCTCACAATGTCGTGGGTCCCAGATGTCAGGAAAACACTAGGAGGAAGCATTTTATTTTTCCATACGCTGACATGGTGGGCCCCTACTGTCATCCTCTCCACGTACTTCTGCCGATTCCTGTTGTTTGTTGACCATGTTGACAACGCAAGAGGGGCGGCGTGCGGCGAGCGCACCAAAGCGCGTGGAGGACGGGCGAGGCCTCGGACGTCGGCGTTAACGATTTAGGAGACGGTGGGGCGGCGATGCGTGCGCTGAGGCGCAGCCAGCCATGGGAGGCGGAAGCAGGCGGCCCGCCGGCGCTGGTTTGGTTTTGGCGGCTGGAGGAAGACAGGACTGAAGAAACACGACAGACTGTAAAAGCAGCAGGAGTACTTAACAACCTTAACTGAAACCAGCAGGGGCACTTAACAACCAAAGCTGAAAGCAGTATGAGTACTTATACAGGTTCAACCGTACAAAGCACGCCTCGAACAGTGCTACTTTGCCTACAGTTAACCAAGGGTGAGGCCGCCAAGCCCCAGGACAAGGCCCAGGCGCCACCCCGCGCATCCACAACCTTCTGAAAGCGGCTTCATCTCGCAATGTGGTCAATAAACAGGATATTCACTTTAGAGCCATGGAAAAGCAGGAACATAATCTTCTGTCCTATTCTCCAAGATGGACGGGCCTTCATTATTTGAGACCACCCATGAATAAGTATCTTTTCACCTCCAAGGGGAATGGAGTAGGTCGACATAAACATCATGTTGTGACCAAGCGCAAGTCTGACCCGACCATGGTCAGGCATCTGTATAGGAACAATAGAACTGGGCAGTTTCTGTTTCAAGAAGATCACAGTTAAAACTGTGTATAAGCAATAGTTTATGAACAACATATATAACAGAAAAGCTCGTACCATAAGTTTCTCGACACAGTTGGACCTGTTCAACGAGTGCAGCAGTGGCACACATATCCCACGTGGCCTTCCACCATTGAAACGCCCCACAAGGACCTCAAGACGATCAATAAAGTGTAGGAACTTGTGGATGTCGTCCCAGTCAACTTCAGTGCCATCAGTAACAGCCGAGTTGTTACAGAATAACAAACGAGCAGCCTGCTTAACTCTGAAAAAACCTACACGTGCCACCAATTATAAGAAAATATTAGTTAGAAGTAGCATCTTCGTGAGAGATTCGTTGCTACTTCTAAAGTTAAATTGTGATTAGTTAGACAGAATAGGTGGATTAAGAAGTAATCAAGAGGCAACAAGCAAGAACCAGATACAAAACTAACATGGATGAACAATTGGAACAACGTCGGGGTGGAAGATCGTAGTGAAGATGAGACCAGGTTCTGCTATTTCCATCAACATTCGTGCGCCAACTTTCAGTCTGTAACACTTGAGAAAGTTTATCCAAGTTCAGGCCATAAAAAAAGCAGCGATCTTCTTGGTTCATGAACCCAACTCGGAACTTATATCCATGGCTTGTCTTCACTGTGACCATTAAACTGGTGTATTTCAGTTATGGCAAGGCCGAGCATCTTGAGTACATGTGTTCTGGCAGAGCAAATAATGCACTGCAGGAAAAATAATATGAGAACACAATGTATTCCCTATCCAAATCTAGAAATAACTTCCTCCTTCACGTCAGTGTTGACCATCGTACTGGTAGTACCTTTTATCCAAATATAGCAATCCAAATTTCCAAATTAGTCGACAGCATGTTCAAAAAAACCCCACCCCCGGATAGAAAAGAGGATTCTAGGAACATACTTGTGCGTGTTTTAAAATCCTGTGTTAGGATGAGAAGGAACAAGTGTGGCGTCTCGCCGAGGGCGCAGAAACCTGTAGGGTCCTCGCACTTTGGGCACTGCAAATGAAACACACTAGATTCAGTAGGAAGAAAAATGCATCAACGGCGGCGGCTGCCATCCTAGGATTACCCGCGACCAAGGGACTTGGATTTATCGGGGATGGATGAAGAATTCGTACCTGGTTCTCCATGAGAAAACCCTATGCAATCGCCGAGAGGGGGTTTTCTCTGAACAAGCAGACGAGGGAGAAGGGGATTCAGGCCCAGTGAAATATTGCCGCTTCGTCCGTCCAGCTTACTGCTAAAGCTGGAAAGGGGGGTTGTGATTTGACGGCTCATTGGGCATTACTGCGGCGCTACGACCGGGGTGTGTCTACCGTGTAGTTGTGCACTCTAATTTGTGCATATGGCACGTGGACCCCGTTGCCGGATGCCCCACATATCAGCGAAAGGAAGTAGAAAGACAGGAGTAACTAGTTACACATAAATATATTTTTGACAGAGAGATACTCCCTCTGTAAAGAAATATACAAATCTTTTATATCACAACTTTATACATAAGAAAAATCAAGGGGAATATATATAACATATATAATTATAAAAAAAGAGTTGTTTTTAACACAGTATAGACGAGTTGGTGATGATGGTGTGCCTGCCATCCTGCAATATAGGCCGTCCGATTTATATCTGACGGATAGGAAGGAAACTATGGCAATTTTGCAAAAAGGTACCCACACACCTCTCCACATTTGCAAATAAGGCCTTCCCTCGTTCATCCTTTTCTCTCACAAGATAAAATACTCATACAAATGCATCTTGATGTTACGTGCAACGCACGGGCATTATGGGGGTTCAGCTGAGAATATAATACTAGACAGGCTCACGGTTCTGGACTTTGGGCCGCAGGCCCACCCTGCATGTTTGGGGGCCCATGTGTTCTACCTCAGTGCTTTTCATATTGCAAGCGATCGGTACGGCCTGGTTTTAGATGTTGTCGCAAGGCGAATACACAAAATTGAATAAAGCACGACAGCTGTTGGAATGAAATCGAACGACAGTATCCTAACCAGCAATCAGAGTTGCAATTCTATCAACGATATACCATGTGATAAATAATACTATCGTATTCTTATACACACAGGACACTTGTTTCACCATGCCAGATTATTACATCAAAATCTCTCGGAGGATAGATCAGTTCGGCAGTTGCGTGCTGCTACTGAAGAATTTCAAAGTTGATTTGGACCAGCTCTCCTTGCCGAGAAAGTTTGATTTTGAGATCATCCCCTACCGCAAGATATGATTTAGATTTGAACCTTGACCATCCTTTAGCATCAATCCTCATGCGACCATCCTTTGTACTTACGGTATATTGAGCAGGTTCATTCACACCAAGGCTGCGCATGGTAAGAGAAACTTGGCCGCTGTCGCCCGGATTGTTGAACGACTCCCTCGTTGCTCTAGGAATTCTCTGTTTGCAAACAAGAAGACATACCCAAACAGTTAGATCAACATAGTGAATCATGTGAAACAACATGGAAAGAAAAAAGAACGAAGCACTTGGGCGGCCAATGCTTACCAAGAAGGTGGACATGTCGGTTTTTGTAAGGACTTTGGTATATGAAGTGCGAACTGCAGCCCAGTCTGTTGCCGGTGCAACTGCTCGTTCGGTTGCCGCTGCACGGGCCGGAGCAGATGCAAGTGCAAGTGTTGGTGCAGGTGCCGAAGCTGCTACTGCTGGAGATGGTGCTCCTTGTAGAGCTGGTGCCGGTGTCGGAGCAGGTGCCGGTGTCGATGCCCGATCCTCCGGTAGATCAGCCTGATCCGCTGACGCGGTCGGTGCCCAATCCTCAGCTGGATCAGACTGAGCTGCTGCCGCTGTCAGTGCTAGAGCAACTGCCGGTGCTTGATCCGTTGCTGAAGGTGGTACCGATGTGCGAGACAGCGGCGATCGTGTCTGGTCTGCTATGATCAGCTTTCTAACTTGACTAGGCTCCTGTGACCGTGATCCAGTTTTTTTCTTCATTTCTTTTAAACGCGAGAAGGACTAATTGTGGCGTTTTTGTTAAACCAAACTGCAGTTCATCATAGGGATTCAGCTTGTACTCAGACAACAGACTGATCCAATTTTTTCCAGTAATATAAGTGATGGACAGTGCCTTCGTTACTGACACGACATAAGAAGTGAAACCTGCAAAAATAGCCATCGTAGAGCAAACCAAACGGTTTATTCTGTGATGAATGTCACATGGCAAAACCTGCATCGTAAAATTGCAGGAAAAGAAAGAAAACATGGCATTAAATCAATAAGATTTAGACAGTAAATCAATAAGATTTACTTGATGTGACACGAGTGAATCCTTACCAGGAAATCACTATGTTGAAGTACTAAACAGAAGATTGATCGTCCAACTACGCGTGGCATGCAGGGGCCCCGCCTACTCCCACAAGCAGGACAGTCCAAAGGTCGTGACAAATCGTATGGACCGAACATCCATGGGACTGGAAATCCTGGTGGGTGCGATAAACCCTGCAATGCATACAGATATTGGAGTGTAACCATAATTGATAAACCGTCCTCACAAAAAATATGATCTGGATACTTCAAAATATACAGACTGAATTGAGTGGACAGACATTAACATAGACCGTTCTCAGGACTGACCACACACCAAAAGCGGCAGTACTAATAAACAATACAGGGTTCACAAACACAAATCAAGTACTGAACAATAGTACTTACTACAGACAAGCAAAGTTGCACTAATTAAACTCTGCAGACTATTTCTTGCCACCGACCTACGGGATGAACCCCGCATAACTGACTAGGCCATGGACTTCGTGAGAGATGTCTACATGCACCATCACCATCTTGTCAACCTTGGAGAACCTAACAGAGTGGTCTTTCCACTCATAAACATGATGATGAAGACAGGCCGCATCAGATTTGTTGGGAAGCTTTACAAGAACCACACCCTTCGTAATCGAAGGCACAGCCAGGAAATTGTTGTGGTCAAGTACAGCCTCGAGAACACGCCTGACAACAATGCTACAGGAAAACACTAGTTCAGGACACGTGGCGACAAGGACACAGCAGCTGGATAGTTTAGCAGTAGAACTCATCCTCAGGTCTTCCAGTTCAACCGGCATGACTTTGAGAACTTCATCTCCACCGCGGACCTGGTTCTAATTCAAACAGAAACCATATTTTATTACTACCTCCATTCAGAAATATAAGATGATTTTCGATATTATACTCCATATATGACTACATATACGCACAGAAATGAGTGAACAAAGACACTAGAACATGTCTTCAAAGGCATGAGAGCAGAGGGATTACATTGCAATATCCATAACACAAGTTACTGAGGCAAATATACCCTCTTAAAGGTAGCATTGATGTTCATAAAGTACTCCCTCCGTCCCAAAATTCTTGTCTTAGATTTGTCTAGATACGGATGTATCAAGTCACATTTTAGTATTAGATACATCGTATCTAGACAAATCTAAGACAAGAAATTTGGGACAGAGGGAGTAGTTGAAAGTAATCTATAAGAAATCAGTGTCAACCTCTCGCATGTTTTGGTCAAAAGAGGAATTTAGAACCGTCATTTGGCACACAAAAATCACATGCAAGATCACCCAGAAAGTTGTACTACTAGTACTAGTACTGCGTGTTAGATGAAAAAACACGATCAAGATCGAGAAAAAGATCGTCAAGAAGAGATATTACCTGGACTTGCTTAATGAGGGATCCCGGAGAGGGGGGCTTGGACAGGGCGATGGCTTTGAGCTTGTCTGCGGTAGTCTCGGCGGGGTGCTTGCGCTTCTTCGTACCATGAGCCTCGACGGTTTTGGCCGGAGCCATAGACATCACTTCGGCCGGTGCTCCAGCGTCCATCAAGAAACTGTCAAATAGAAATAAAAGAAAAGAAACCATAATCACAAACCCAAAAGAAGAAAAGAGAGGGAGTTATAGGATCAGTCTCGGGGTTGCAAGACCGGGCCTTGGCCAGAATCAACACCATTGATGCGCTCACCTTTCCTTCTTTGGGAGAGAAGAACAATGGCAGAAGCAGGTCGGGGTTTTCTTGAAGAAATGAGGAACAAGATGAGGGCAGAAGCGAGTTGGGTAGAGAGGAAGCTGAGAGAGAAGAGTGAAATGATGGTTGCTTCGTCCGTCCAACTTACTGCTGGAAAGGAGGGGGTTTTGTGATTTGACGGCTCATTGGGCATTACTGCGGCGCTGATCGGAGGTAGTCTACCGTCACTCTACTACGGAGTAATTTAGTGCATGGCTGGTGGACCCGTGCTGGCTGTCCCACACGTCGGCGAAAGTGAGTAATTTAGTGCATGGCTGGAGGAGGATCCGCACGGTAGAGCGTGTCCACTGTTTTTCTGAAGAAAAAATGATTACAGCAAGCGTTTCCACTCTTACGACGGAGGAGTGTGAAACACGGCAGCCACTTGAACATACACAGTGCTCCTACTACTAGGCATGTGCAGTGGTTCATACGTCAGTACTACATAATCTTGTTGCTAGTGTAGTAAGATATGATGACAACAAATGATGTTGTGCGCATGTCAACTATATGAACAGTAATGTAGTAACATAGTACCGCTTTTTCGACTGTCCGGTCGAGAATGAACGGTGAGATCAATGTTAACAGAACTAGGTCTACAGCGCACGGAGAGTACGGTGCTACAGTACTCCATGAAACATGAACCATATGAAGCACGAATAGTGTTAGGCAGGGTGTATGAAGGGTGCACGGGATGGGAGCAAAAGTTCCCTTCTCGACCCACTTTTGGGTGTTTGGCAGAGTGCATGAAGGGTGCATGAGTCCACACTAGTAGGTTAACACAATACACGAAGAGGAAACAACTATATTGAGATGAGAATGCAACCAAACACACCCACACGCTTTGTGCTACAGTGACTGATCTGCACCGTCTGAGTTTGATCCAACGGTCATGTTGCGCCGAGACATGGACATGCCCATGCAGAGGGCGCCTAAC
>NC_053027.1:567443620-567471185 GCF_003073215.2 Triticum urartu
AGACGCGCCGTCGCCGTCGGTCAGTGGCCCGACGACACACAGAGCACAGGAGGAGCCGCTTCCCACCGCGAGACGCCCCCGCCGCCGCCGCGTAATCTAAATTTGCCATGAAAAACGTTCGGATTGCCATGCTTAAAATCCGAACGTTTATCATTTCCGTTTATTTTATATCGATCGTCGTATAATTTAAAGTCGGAGTCAGACTGAACGAAATGTATGGTTTGATCGATTGAATGTTCTGCTAGAGCCGTATCAAATTAAATATAAAACGTCATCAAGCCACATGTATTCCTTGTCATCCAACGACCTAGACTGCTTCAATGTCGAGCGCTCAACACGTTTAGCGTGCAGTTAATTTCATGCCAAAAATAGTGCTAATCACATGACAACACGCAAATAATATCCTAGTAGTTAATATCCGCATGCACTTAATATACTTCCAAATTAACGTGCATTGCACGTACACACTGACTAGTGCTGCTAGTACGTGAAACTGGTGCCGTGACTTGTGAACGCGTCCAGATATGGTCAACGGCAACATCGCCCGCGAGTTCTTCCTGTTTGCCCGTGCGTCTAAACGCAGAAGGGGAGGAGAGAGAGAGCACACATGGAACCCACCAGTAAGTGAAGGCGAATAGTACTAAAAATAATATTACATGTTATCCATTAATTAGGCTGTGGTAATATAAAAACATTATGTGAACAAAGGGGGTACAACAAACATTGCTATTCTACGTATGTTGCCTATTGACGTGCGGCTTGAAGGCCCGGTCGCATGTTCGATCCTCGTCCTTTATTTTTTAATTTGTATATGGGTCCAAATTTGTTTCATGACATGTGGGCCCCTCGGTGTGTAGTTTGTAGCACTTTAATTTGTGGGTCGAAATTTGTTCCATTCCAAGTGGACTATCGGTGTGTAGTTTTGTAGCTTATTTATAATAATTAAAGAGAACAACATAGTTTTTTCAATAATACCATGGTGCGACGTTGAAGGCGAGAAAGGACGTGCGAGAGAGCGATGACCGAGCCAGAGGGAAATCAACTAGGGGAGTTGCGTGGGTTGCAACGGTGTTTGGAGTAGTTGTGGGCCGAATGCTACGAAAATATAATCTAAACCGACCGGAATAAATGCCTACACAAATTAATCCAAGGTTGGAGTGCCCCTCGCAATGTAAATAGCTCCGGCTTTGCGAGGGATGGAGAGGTAGTAGCTTCAACGCGTGGAAGATACGGTGTGAGAAAGCGAGGTCAATCGAGAGACATATAGATAGAGAGACAAAGTGAGTGTGGTCCGACATTCATTGAACAAATATATATGCTCTGGAGAGATATTGTCCGATTGAGCTTTTTGGCAAGGGTGAGGGCTGTAAGATAGAGCTTGAGAGATGATCCAGTCACAGACGTGTAGATATATTTTGTGCGTGGAGGAAGCAAGGTCAACCGATCACATAGGGTCGTCGTGCGATCGAAAGAGTGAGACGGGTTGGAGAGAGTGACCTAGATAGACGATGTGCGTGAGAGAGTATACAATGTGAATAGGTCGAATTGGGCTCAAACATGGTGATATATCGTTTTTGTCCGAGAAAGAGCGAGGTCAATCGAGACATACGGAGAGAGAGAGAGAGAGAGAGAGATTGAGTGAGCGTGGCCCACCATGAGGTCGAAAGAGTGGCGGCGGCTTGGATGGACTGACCTAGATAGACAATCTGCGTGAGAGAGTATAGAGTGTGTCGATCGAGGCCCGAACAGGGAGATATATCATTTGTGTGTGAAAGAAAACGAGGTTAAACGAGACTCAGATAAAGAGAGCGAGATTGAGCGAGTGTGGCCGCCGTGCGGAAGAAAGAGTGAGACAGTCTCGAGGGAGTGACCTAGATATACAACGTGCGTGCGTGCGCACGAGAGGTTGGGGGGCTAGATAGGCAATGCATGTATTTAGCGCGAGAGGGTGAGAGGGAGAGGGGAGAGAGAGAGAGCTCGGCATGGGGTGCAATGGCGGGTGTGTGAGGTAAATACATTTGGTAACAGAGTGGAAAAAGGGGTTGTGTAGTTGAGAGACTTAGAGATCGAAACATGGAGAGAAAGAATGAACGTGTGTTGGAAACCGATAGCTTCCTAAGGTGGTTAGGAGAGAAGATTGACCGATACAGGAAGTATGTAGCGTTTGTGCGGGGGGGCTAAAAACAACATTTGAATGTACATAGTACGAGACTTAATATCGATGTTTCAATTCGGTGTACATTGTAAGATTTGAACCGAGGACCAGGCATACGGGTAATTATTTCGAATTCGTGCCATACTAAGTTTCGAAAAGTTGACATTGACTCAGTTTGTTGTGCTATTTTGTAGGTCATATGTTTGAATCCATCCAAAAGTTTTCTCACTACCATGGTGTTCATCATATACATATGAATTTGTATTAAAAAAGTAGCGTGGATACAGTGAAATGCGAAATCCACGTTAGAATTGGAGATCGCTACGTGACACACACTCTAATTCAAATAACTAACTACGTGACACACACTCTAATTCAAATAACTAATTATGTGACACACACTCTAATCCACGTTAGCGTGGGTACCGTTTCGATTTTTTTCAAATAACTCCTCATTAATTAATTTATAGTACTCCCTCTGTTCACTTTTATAAGACCTTGAAGACATTTCAGACAATGTGCAAAACAGTTCATTTTAAGTTGTCTGAAACGACTTACAAAAGTGAACGGATGGAGTATCTCTTTCGAATGACTAATTATTGCAAGGAAAACACGGGCATGGTAATACATACAGATTCGTTTGCAAATGAAAGAAGATTCGTTTGCATTCTCAAATGTAGGCGCACCAGGCAGACCAGGGTCGTGTCGGGGTGGACGCTGCTTCGGTGCCTTAAAGGCAACTGCCTTTGGGTCACTGACATGTGGGCCAGCCACCTGTTGGGCCCACATGTCATGGACACAAAGGCAGGTGCCTTAAGGCACCGAAGCATAGTCCTGTCGGGGTGGTCGCGTGTGTCGGACGGACGCGTAGCACCCAGCCACCCGCCCCCCCCCCAAAAAAGGACGACGACAATATAAGTTCGCGCTTCCACGTTTCGGATTGAAATAGCCCTGCAAAATCTCTCTTCTCCACCGTCCCCTTCCGCGCCCAGATTTTGCTCAAATCCCTAATTCGCCGCCAACCCTCGAATCGCCCCTCGTCTCGTCTCTTTCCCCACCGTTCCCCACCTCTGTGCCGGACGACGACGACGAAGACGACGGTCGCGCTTCACCACCGCACCGGAGCTACCTCATCTACGCCCTCGTCCACCGCACCGGGTGGTCCACCGACAACGTCGGCCGCCGCAACCGACGTGCCTCACAGACACCGAGTTCCACCGCATCAGGTGCGCTTCACCGACGCCGTCTCCCAGCTCACCGGGCTACTTCACCGAGCACATCGTCGCACCTCCGCCCCCGAGGCCGTTGGGGCTTCACCAACGGTCTCGTCCACCGCATCGTAGCGCTCCGCTGCCACTCAAGATCTGCATCCGTGCGCGGCCAGCCAACGCCAGCGCATCACCCTCAACGGCTCTGAAGTGACCCGCACTCTAGCTAGGCGAGCATGCCCAAACGCCGGCCCGAACTAGGTATCCACACATCACTCCCTTGTGCACTGTTCCGACGATGTTTGGATATCCTTTCACTGCTCTCTTAGCTTACACGCCTATGCAACTCTGACCTTAACTCTTATTTCTTCTGGAGATATCATCTGAAACAAGCAAATCCATTTTAGCGAAGCATGACGGCGCTACGGGATCTGGTACACATCCTGCACACCCGTATAACCTTGTAAGTATCTGTCCTCCGGTACAACATCAAGGTCGATTCCTCTTATTTGATCAACCATTCGCCGTGTCAAAAATGCAGAGGGGGATGCAAGGAGCACAAGGCCTGCACATCCAAGCAAGTGGTAACATGGACTTGTACATGGAACATCCCAAGCGCAAGCAGAGCTGCAGTGAGCCTGTACAACGAGCTAGCGTAAGTCCCTGCATTTCATTTAATTCGTACTGGCATTCGTGTATGATTTGTGTGCAGTGGCTGATCCACGAATTCAAGTTACCAGGGGCGAACATTTAACTTAAAAAATACGAAGGCACTTGCACTCCGGAAATCAACATAACTTGAGAAATGTGAAGCTACATGCACTTTGAAAACCAGCTAATGATCCAAAGTAGTTCAGATTATAAACACTAAATGATGCAAGCACCAAAAAACACAAAATGCAACATGGTGTACAAGGACTACAAACATGGTCTGTACCTGCTTGAATTATTCGTTCTCTGGCTGAAAATATCGAAGTGTAATTGCACGTATAACCAGTGCGCAAACTGCATATCAATATATCTATCCTGCACAAGTATGCCAATAGTTTCAAACAACAGATTAGAAAAGTATTTATGCTATGTTGTCATGATACGGGGACTTTCTGGTAGATGGCCTCGACGTTTCCTCAAGCTATGAAAATGCACTATAATTTGCTTGTCATCAATGCCTGCAAATCTCTGTCTCTCTCAACATAGTAGATCATCATTAGACACTAAATCCTTCAATGAGCTTGCAAAATGCTTGCATTAGATCCCTCATTAGACACTATATGTTCATCACCAGGAGCATGTAAAATGTTTGCATCAAATCCTTCATTAGCAGTCTGTTCATTAGACACTTCAGGCTCAAGAACAACATGAGCTTGTATGTTTGCACCGGAAACTTGATTAGATACATCAGATTCAGTCAGTTCAGTATTGATTGGGGGAGTTATAAAATAAGTAGAAATTGGTTTCATTTTCTCATAGATTCCCTACATACAAGCAGTTTTACAACACCGTCAGGTTTAACTATTGGCCAGAAATTGAAGAGTTGAATTAGATATAATCAGGGATGTGATGTACCTGCTCGTTGCGCATGCTACTCTTGCAAGCTGCGACTGTCCGTTTGCGCAAGCTCGATGCCATGCCCGTGCTGCCGCCGCTGCCTCCCACGCAGGCTACACCCAGGGTTGGATCTTCATCTTCTTGTCCTTCCGTTCGCTTGAAGCCCGGCGACCGCCCTCCAACGAGGGCGCGAGGAAGTGTTGTGTCGGTCTGTCCAGCGGCGGCTAGGTTAGGAGCGAACCAGACTGGAGGCTGGAGCGAATGAATTGGGATTTTTCCTGCTTGTCGATCGATATGGGAGGCGCTCGTTTGGGCCGCGAGCCTGCTATAGGGCCTGCCTTGCACTTATGTTATTGGCCCATCCAAATTGAAACATTTTTCTTCATTTTTTACATTGCCTGCTCGGTGTTGGGACGAACAAAACTAGCGGGCCAACCTGGACGACTCAAACTAGGTGCACACTTTCCAGCCACCTGAGGCGGCCGCCCATACCAGCCCCTATGGTGGCGTCGCCCCTTTTTGCGTGTATGATTGGATAGTGAAAAATATTCCAGTGGCGCTTTTGATTTACCCACAGAATGGTTGAATTGCTTGTTTCTATGAACTGAGTTCGCCAATAATGTGAAGGATGCCAGTCTTTTCATCCTATTGTAGATTGCTTAGATCTCGATATGCCAAAAGTAATCGCATGAAATATACAGTAAAAGCCAGTGTGATGTGTTTGGCTACAACTAGTCTGACTACACGTCCTCATATAACATATCAAGGACGCACCATCTTACCAGATTAACCATTCGACTTACCCATGCAGTGTGGGAAGAAAGAAGTATTGGGACTGCGTATCCAAGCAATTGATGCCATGGACTCCTTCGTACAACCTTGTAAGCGAAAAAGAAGTTGCAGTGTGCCTGTACAAAGAACTAGCGTAAGTTCAGTTACCTGCTTCTCGGAATTTTAGTTAGCCACTTATTGCAAAATTGTTCAATTACGTTGCTTGGCTTAATTTAGTTTGCTACTGATTACATAATGGCACAGCCTGTTAATCATATTGTAGACTGCGCCTATCTATGTGTTTGATACTTACTGTTAAGAATTACCTGTTTGCCTTAACTTAAATATCTACTTGTTTGTTTAACTGCTTTGCTGCTGCAAAACGGGTTACAATGATGTTAATAACTACTTTTCAGCATCCAATTGAAACTCTTTAATTCCTTGTTTGTTTAACTGGTTTGCTGTTATAACTCCCAGTTGAGATGTTTTGCTAACTTCAACTTTTCTGAATCCAATCGGAACTTTAATGGCAAAACAGGTTAGCCCAAGATCAAAGAGCGAGGTCCCCATGGACGTTGCATCATCCCACAGCAGTGGCACCGGCCCAATCGTGCATTATGAATTGCCAACTGCTGATGCTCTAGAGGCTAAACTAGTGGTAGAAAGAGATTCTGCTTCTGCACTTAGAGATGAAGTTGACATGTTGAGGAAGCAAACAGCACAATCACAAGCAGTACTCAAGACAACCATTAAATATTTGGTGGATTTCAAAACGAAGCAAGCTGAGACTGACCAGATTGTTAAGGTCCTGAAGGAAAAAAGGAAATTAAATTCCTACTTGGTAAATCATAGGTGAAATGTTCTTTCCATAGTTGAATAACCTTTGTGTTGTCTGTTCATGTAATCAATCAAACCATTTGTTTTAGAGATCATGTAATAATTGTTTTTTTGTTTTTGTTTGTAATTTTATTTGAGCACAAGTCTGTATTAATTGATAAGACTCGGAGACATTTCATTTGGATTGCTGTGCCAGACCTACAAATATGCCAATCGGGCTGAATGTGCATTCAGCAATAGTAGTAGTAGATGGACCATAAGTGGCACGCATCGGAAAGGGCCAAGATGCTGGCTAAAAAAAGGATGCTGTTGTAGCAAAAAAAGTACAGCGGCCTGGCTTATGTATGTTAGTTGATATTATTGATCCATATACTCTATAAGTGTTTATATGTCTGTTAGTTCTGTACATTCTTGGTTGATTGACTCGGTATTTGAATCTTGATACATCGCTTGTGTACATATCTAAATGGGAGTACACATTATGCTGCGTGTGACATTTGAGTTGGACATGAAGTGTTCCAAATATTCGAATTCACCTTAAACTGGATTCTAGTTTCTGAATTTGAGTATCGGCATTTGTAAACCATATTCATATATGACAGTGGAATACATCTTTGTCGTCCTTTTGAAGATATATAAAAACACATAGAATGATTTATAAAGATTCATATAGGAATACAAAATGGATTCGAATTTAGTTGCCAGGGTAAACGTGGATGCTTATTGTCCCAAAATTCGAAAGAAGCAGCAAAATGTCCACTCCCACGTCGGCTGCCCGAAGCCAAGTGTTTGGGAGATGGAAATTACTGTCTACCCATTACACGGACAATCCATCGGCCCGATTTCCACTGCTCTAAATAGGGGTAGGTTAGTAACTTCAATTAGACGTGACACGACCGCCTCTGAGCCCATTCCGACACGGTGGGCGTCAAACATGGGCGGCAAAACTCATTTGATTCAAGCTCGTCCGAAAGACCTCTGTTTCTCCCTCCATTCCCCATTCATACACGGTGGGCGGCAAAACAAACTCGACTCGGCCGAAATCGATGTAGGCAAATATTTTCAATAGGGGCAGGTTTGTAACTTCACTCAGACGTGACACAACCGCCCTACCTGTCAGCCCCGTTCATACACTGTGGGCGCCAACCATGGGCGCCAACCACCCTCTCCTCGCCCGAAATCGCTCTGGGCAAATATTGGCGAGATGCGAGATTACCGTCCTATCCCCAACCGACGAGACGTCCAAATTTTAAACGGGGGCTAAGTTCGTAACTTTCCCATATTTCAGACAGGCCGTCCCAAAAACATGGTTCCCCGTACCTCTCCCTCCATTTTCCCATTCATACATCCGTCCGCGCTAGAACACCCCATCCCCACACCAGCCTCCGTCCGCCACCCCATCCATCGCCGCCGTCCTCCACCACATCCATCGCCACCGTCCTCCACCATGGAGCGCCTACCAAGACCGCGTCGTCCACTGCTAGAGATGGACGTTTCTCATCCACGGCGACGGACCAATAGCCTTGCATCGCGTCCTCTCGCTTCATCGGCGCCGTCGTCCTCTTTGCCGGGGCCGCTCACACGACCTTCTCTTCCACCGCAAGGACTTATCCCCCGATGCACCCGTCTACCATCGCAGATCTGCTTCAACGCCACCGACAGCCATCGCACCCCCGATGCCTACACGGCGCCGCAAGAGAGGTGGTACTTCATATCTCCTCAACTTTTTGATCTCAACCAGAAAATAGATCTTAACTTGGTTACTCTACTTTCTTTTCAGCTCTTAGAATTTAGTTCTTAGTTCGAAGCAAACAATGGATGCTAAATATCATTTCTTCAGTTTGCAGCTTCAAATCTGCCATGGCACAACCATAACGGTTTAATTGATCATGCTTAGGGTTTAATTGATCATGTTGGTTCCGTGGTGGTTTCTTTAATAGAAATCGGAGGGAAACCCTCTTTTGCTAAAAAAATATGCTTAGAGTTTCCCCCTTTATGATCACTATATGATCAGAATACGTGCTTCGTGTCATAATAACACTGCTCCACCCATCAAGCTAAACAAGCTAGTTGTTCAAATACGAATCTGATATTATTAAAACAGAGTTGTTTAATTGGTCAGATAAATGTTCCTAAATTAGTTTTGAAAATGCATGTTCGCCGCTCGAGTGTGTATCCCTACAGGGTACCCACGGTGGGCCGGCCCACCCTGGGATTTTGGGTCGTCCCAGGCCCCGATTCCCCTCTGTTCTGCTGCACGCTTCCGATCTCTACTCGCCCCAGCCCCCTGCCTCGCCGGCTACTTGCCGTCCCCGGACGGCATGACTCTAGGAGGAGACGCCAGACTAACAGGAGGCCAGGAGCCGCTCGCCCAACAGCGTCACCACTGCCCGGGTGCGCCACCGTGCCTACCTTCCCAGTCCCTTCAGGGCTCAGGCATGCAGCACCCACCAAGCCAACCCGATTTATCCTGAGATACGTCCTCAACACTCAGCATCCACTCCTCATCACCCATTTTCTAATTGATTCATTACTCATTAGGCAGGACTGTCATTAGGGTTTGTTGTGTGCTCAGTGCTACCTACACTTAATGGTTCAGATGTATTTCTGTAATCTTTAGTACCTCTAAAGTTCACAGGGTTTTCAAAATTTTGGCCCTCTGAACAGAAACAAGTCATTTTGGATTGTTGGTCGTAGTGACATTGACCCAGATTACTACTGCAAGCCAGGTTTGTTGACAATTTCACTTGTTTTCTTACTCATTCGATATAATATCAATTATTCACGTCGATTAGTTGCAAACAATAAGTGCTAGACAACTTCTTCATTCAAATTTTGGACGTCTCTTACTGCAGTTACAATTCTGCATACTTGTCCTTAGTAAGCTCACAAGTAAATTGATGATTCACTACATCTATGCTTGCCTTGTCATATTTGTTGTCAATATTCTTTTAGGGTGGACCACCCTGTTTCTAAATACTGGAACCGGTAGACATGAGTGATAGTATTTCTCTATGTGATCTCTTCCATCATGTGTGGGGTAACAACACTGCATTGTATAGAAAGAAATTGTCATTTCCAGCTTTTACATAGGTTTCGATCTTTTACATGGAATACAATCTGCCTTACTTGCTTTCTGTCGCACTACCAACACTCCACCCTTGAAGCTAAACATTACGCCACTCATAATTTGCTTAGTTTATTGTTCAAATACGAATTTCATATGATTCTAAAGTTCCTACTTCAGTTTTGAAATGTGTGCCTGCCTGTTATAGAAACATAAGGGGTTTGTATTTCTGTGTGTGGTCTGGTCAGCACGGTTGGGGAGGTGAACTTTCATATGCAGGGGTTTATAGGGAGACACTCTCCGAGTTGAATCCGCAATGCATTCCATAGATAATCTAACTACTTTTTATGTTTTCATGAATCTCAGATTCTGAACAGCATCATAATGATTATGAGCTTGCGCGCATGAAAAGAATAAAGCAGAACAATGCCATGCCTGTCAAACTTGGCATTAAGGGACTGAAATCAAGTCTGGATGCAATGTAATGCAAACGCTCTCCACCTACAGATTCATGCTCAGAATATGATCCTAACAGTGATTCTGAGCTAGAGGGAGACCTAAGTCAATGTAGCTCCCTAGTGGAGGAGTCATAGGAAGATGCCCCATCTTATTCACCCATCAAGGTACTTGCTCTAACTTTCCAAGGTTACATTGCTCGCACATATCTTGCAACTGATGATTTGCATTGCTTCTACTTTGTTGAACTGTCACACTACTACACATGATGATTTTGATAGATATAATATGCATGTCTTGCTGCCTCTTCCATCTGTCATCATACCATATTTATCCATTCAAATGCTGTTCTTGTGTATGAGGCGTTCAGAAGGAAGAGGGCGATTGCTGATCGTGGAGGAGCACAAGCAAAGTATTTCAAAAAGGTAGTGGCACCTGATAAATCAAATAGCCCATTAGGTGTAGTTGCAATATCACCTCACCCACAAAACACCCCAACTCTAGCAGACTCTAGCCCTACTACACTGGTCCTTCTATGCCCCATGTCGGTGTCAAAACCGGAGGATCTCGGGTAGGGGTCCCGAAATGTGCATCTAGGCCAGGATGGTAAACAGGAGGCAGGGACACGAAGTTTTTACCAGGTTTGGGCCCTCTAGATGGAGGTAAAACCCACGTCCTGCTTGATTAATATTGATGATATGGGTAGTACAAGAGTATATCTACCACGAGATCAGAGAGGCTAAACCCTAGAAGCTAGCCTATGGTATGATTGTTGTTGTGTATGTTGTCCTACGGACTAAAACCCTCCGTTTATATAGACACCGGATAGGGTTAGGGTTAACAAAGTCGGTTACAATGGTAGGAGATCTACATATCCGTATCGCCAAGCTTGCCTTCCACGCCAAGGAAAGTCCCTTCCGGACACGGGACGAAGTCTTCAATCTTGTATCTTCATAGTCCAGGAGTCCGGCTGAAGGTATAGTCCGGCCATCCGGACACCCCCTAATCCAGGACTCCAGTAGCCCCTGAACCAGGCTTCAATGACGACGAGTCCGGCGCGCAGATTGTCTTCGGCATTGCAAGGCGGGTTCCTCCTCCAAGTACTTCATAGAAGATTTTGAACACAAGATAGTGTCCGGCTCTGCAAAATAGTTTCCACATATTGCCATTAGAGAGAATAATATTTACACAAATCTAATCTATGATGTATTCCGTAGTTGACACACCCACGGCCAAGACTTCTATTCCGAGTCGTTTTATTATCCCACCTCAGCGCGTCATGCGAGGCGGTTTCCTTGGCACGTCTTGTTAAAGCAGAGATCGTGTCCCCTTATTCCGGGATTCTCATCAATACGGGCGTGGGTAACCCAACCGCTTCTAGGACTCCTAGATTATAGGCAAGTCCAAACGGACACGGAAGAGGACGCTTGATATTCACCCTCTTTATAAAGGGGACAAGGCTTTTATTTTTCCCTCCCGTGCTCAATCGAATCCTTCCCCACCTCAAGCCTCAAACGCCCACAAGTTCAGGTCAGGTGCTCCGAACCTTCAGTCATGTCCGGATCTAGCCTTTCAAGGCTGATGGGTGCCTTCCTCGTCACGGAAGAAGACATCAAAAAGTTGAGGGAGGCCAGATATGACCGCCGAGATTTTGCATCGGCTGCCTCCCCGAGGGCAGGCCGTCCACCCCCGAACCCAACGAGAGCGTCGTGTTCGTCTCCCACCTTCCTCCGAGGTCTAGGCCTTTCTCTGGATCCTTTCGTCAGAGGTTTGATGTTTTATTACGGGCTAGACTTCCATGATCTAGCTCCGGACTCCTTTCTTCATATCATGACATTTATTGTCGTGTGCGAGGCCTTCCTCCGGGTTACCCCTCACTTTGGCCTATGGCTCAAGACCTTTGAAGTAAAGCCGAAGATGATCGAGGGGCAACATGCGGCTGTGGAGGTGCCTCAATACGCAAGATGACGGGAGCTTCATGGCCCAAAGGTTCCATTCCAGAGGTGTCTGAATTGTGGCAACAGGAGTGGTTCTACATCACGGCTCCTAGAAGTGCCAAGTGGGCGGCCGCCCCCGTTTTCCGCTCGGGCCCTCCCACAACTGATGTCATGGATTAGCAGAGGACTGAGCTGGGGTCCAGCCAAGGACGTGCCTATACTGCAAAGCCGCATTCGAGATCTCTTCAATGGAGATTTCAGTTTGGTTGCGGTAATACAAGTTATGCTGGTTCGTCAAGTCCAGCCTTGCAAACACCGGCCCCTTCGCTTGTGGGAGTTCAATCCCGAGGGACCGCGTGTCATTCAAAATTTCCTCGGCCTGACGCACGAGGAGATGTACAAGTCATTCTTCGGACCTCAGGTAGAGTGTCCGGAAATCACCGAGGACGTGGGCCTGAGCAGTAACCGCGCCGCCGAACAGGTAAGGAATCTTCCGGCCGAACATACTATCTCTCATTTGTTACGAAGTTATCTCTGAGAGTTTGCTTTTTGACCAGGACTGGCTAACAAAGGCGAAGTTGATTCGGTGTTCGGCCCCCCTCCCTGAGGGTTTGGAAAATCCGGTACTGGAAAAGATGCTCCAGGTCGCACCCTGCCCGGAGCCCTTGAAGGAAGATACCGGGGAGGATAATACGGGCGGACGCGGGCCCCCAACGCTGCCCATTCTAACCGAGGGAGCGAGCGTCTCCATGAAGGAAGACGACCGGAGGAGGAAAAGGACTGCGCCCGGGGATTCGGAAGCCGAAGCTTCCAAACGGGAGAAGAAGTCTCCCACAGAGGGTCCTACCTTGGGGGGTGCTTTTGCCGCACAAAGTCCGCGGGGGGATCAATTCTCCAGCGAGTCGTAAGTGACCCGAAATACTTTAATAGTACAGGTATGCCATCTTTTTCTTCTGAGAAAATAACCACCGCATATATCTTTGCAGTTCGGGCCTTAGCCCCTCTCAAATGAGCTCGTCTTCGGGGGATCTTCTTCCAGAGATGATGGAGAGCGAAACGCCTCCTCCGGACTCCTCCGCTCCAGAAGCGGGCGACCCTGAAGTGTCGTCGCGGAGGGCCTCTCCGAGTCCGGTGAGGCCAGAAGATAATCCCATTGACCCCCGAAGCTCCCAGTGTCCGGCTCCCGAAGAGAGCAGACAAAAGAGTCTGGCACCGTCTAGTGTGCGATCGGATGTTCTGAGGGAGTTGGTGGGGCGAGCGGCCATCTCAGATGAACACCGTATGCTGATGAATACGGTGATGGAGAGAATCCGTCCGCCGAAAGCGGATTGCATGAAGCTTTTATGAGTCTACTGACAGGCTTTGAGGTACGTAAAATAATGTATGATAGTCCTGCACATGCTAGGTGTGCCCTGTGTAGATAGTAGCCCCTGAGACTCTGGTTGTCGTCGGAAACGACGACGAACAGAGGATCATATTCCCAGGTAATAACCATACTGCCTCTATGTGCAGGTGATGGAAGCTCCGGTGGCTAGCCGGACTAGCGAGTTTGCCCATTTAGAACGGCAGTTGGATGCGGCAGACGCCGACATCGAGCTTGTTAACAAAAGGCTTGACGAGGCACAGGGTAAGTGTCATTATCTGGTAAACGCCACATAGGAAGAGCAGCATGATGCCAGTATCTTTAATATGTTGTGACTGCAGATGGAGCTGCCACTGTTGAAGCCTTGCGGGCAGAACTTGCCCGAGCCAAGGAACAAGCGAGGTTGGGTAATGCGGCTGCTTTGAAGGCGGCCGAAGAGTTGCAAGCCGAGAAGGCCGCAGCATGGCGAGAGCCGAGATAAGATGGCCAAGATGGCCATAGAATTAAAAGCCGCCGCCGACCGTTGCCGGGTTCTTGAAAAGGAAAACCAGCGAAGGCATCGGACCTTGAGAAGGCTGCTGCGACGAGAAAAGACCTCGCTCTGCTATGAGGGCAAAGAAGGAGGAGCTGCGGGAAGCCGGGGATATTGTAGCTGGGAAATCCTTTATGTTGCGGAGGAAGTTCGGAGATCCACGGTATGCCCCTCTGGATCGGCTGTGGAGTTCGGAGGATGTGTATATGGATTTGGCGCGAGCGCTGCCGATGCGGCCAAGTACTTCCAGGGTCAGACGGACCATGAAGTAGACCAGCTGTTTTGGAGACAATTCCATTCTCCCGAGCGTCTTTCATTGACTGACCAATTAGCCGAATGGGCCGAACTAAATAGGTTGTCCGGACTCTCCATGAGGTCTGTTGTGGATCAGCTATGGCCGGAAAGGTCAAAACCGAACAGCTATTTCAGCTTGGTGCAGCAGTTCCTTGACGTGGTGCCGCGCATTAATGCGATGAAGAGGTCGGCGTGCATAGAGGGCGCACGGATGGCCTTTGCCCGTGTTAAAGCATACTGGGCGGAGATGGATGCTACCACTGTTGCAGCACGGGATTCGGCCATAGGTCGAAGGGCTGCTGAGCACTACTTTGAAGAAGTTCTTGAGGGTGCTCGTTTGATAGAGACCCAGTGCTCAAAAAATATTATGTTTGAGTGATATGTAATCTCATTGTAAGCGAAATGCTTTTATAGATTTTTATAAGGCTATTTTATATTTTTTCCTGAAAGTATATGATGCCTCCTGGGCGGCCGTTTATGTATACATGTGTATAACCTGAAAGATTGCAGTCGCCTTTCAACCCCCACGCATATAATGCGGAGGTGCTTGCAAAAACACGCGTTCACACTTAACCCAACGTCTTGGTCCTATTAAGGAGGTGATAGCGGAGCGAGCGAGGCAACCGGACTATAATGCTTTAGCACTTTCACTTAGCCATAGGAGTTTGACAGTGGGGCTACTAGATAGCCCCTGGTGGCTCCGCACTCTCCCGATCCCGGGGTGCGTACATGCCTGGCCAGAAAACGGCCCTTCATTAAGGCGGAGGAATTCTAACATTCCAACAGGTCATCGAGTGGTTGACCAGTCTCACGCTATATCATGACAGTCAGTTTTCGGCTTTCTCTACTGAGGTGCTCGTCCGGATGAACCAGGGCACAATCGCAGTAGTTCTCCTGGTGCTACCTTAGCCGGTAAAGCGGAACGTAAGGCACCAAAACACAGGAGCCGGGCAAACCCAACATTTGACCAAAGACAATGATTCGGAGCTGATGCATATAGGGCCAAACTCGCGACGCCGAACACTCCCTAAGGTATTCGGTCTTTGTGGTATAAACCGGGCCTAAAGTAATGGCCTTTGTAAGAAGCCCCTTGTGTCCAGGTACGTGCATTGTTCTGGCGTGGCCACATGCCAAGACGTCAGCATCCTTCTCAACGGTGGATATGTATCAACAAGAGACAGTAAAAAAGGTTTACGCAGGGTCTTAATCTAAAAAGAATCCTTGGAGCGGGTCCCTGCTGCACGTCTGCGCCTGTGTCTCCGTTGTGCCGTATCCTGGATGGGTGTAGCACGATGATCGTCTATAAAAGAGAGGAATTTAGGTGAAAAAGTTGTCGTGCAAAAAGATAGTTTTAAGAAACCATATTTAATTCAAGATGAGAAGAAATTGCCACTTGTCTGCGCGCGTTGAGCCCCTTGTATTGACAAATAGGGGTGTGACCATTTATTCGGTATAAATAGCGGCGCCGGACTTGATTAGTTGTGTCTGAGGTCTTGACGACCTATTGGATGCTTTCGCTGGTCCGGGCGCCTTTAGTGTGCGGCTGCCAAGGCAGCCGCACTCTCTTCGGCGCGCAGAGATCGCTTGATATTTCCGTTCACTGAAATGATGCCACGTGGACCGGGCATCTTGAGTGTGAGGGAGGCGTAGTGTGGTATTGCATTAAAGCGAGCGAAAGCTTCGCGTCCGAGCAGTGCTTGATAGCCACTTTGGAACGGAGCGATGTGGAAGGTTAAATGCTCGCGACGGAAGTTATCGGGGGAGCCGAATATAACTTGTAGTAGGAGGGAGCCCGTACAACGAGCCCCTGGGCCTGGCGTTACTCCTTTAAAGGTAGTATTGCTATGGCGAATTTTTGTTGGGTCTAACCCCATCCCGCGGATTGTATCCTGATATATTAGGTTTAGATTGCTGCCACCGTCCATCAAGACTCGTGTGAAGTGATATCCGTCAATTACTGGGTCTAATACTAGGGCAGCCCATCCCGCGTGTCGGATACTTGCTGAGTAATCGAGATGCTCGAAAGTGATCGGTTGAGACGACCAGTGGCAGGACTTCGCGGTGACAGGCACGTGGGTATGTTTTCCTGGGAGTGTCGCGTTGTTTTTTCCCTTGATCATGTGTAACACGTTTACTGTTTTAACTTATGGTGGAAATTTATTTTGTTCCACAGTGTGTTGCTTGGGAGGCTCGTCCTCGTCTTCACTTGGTGTATCCTCCCCTTTGTGTATGGAGTTGAGCTTGCTGGACTGCTTGAAGACCCAACATTCTCTTTGGGTATGATTAGCAAGTTTACCAGGGGTACTATGGATCTGACATACCTGGTCCAGAATTTTGTTGAGGCTGGACAGCTCATCCCTCGTGCCTTTAGAGGGCGACTTTTGACCTGGCCGAGAGCTTTTGAATCCGGCGTTTACTTCCATGCTCTTCGTGATGTCTTCTTTATTCCGGCATTTGTTATTGTTGTTGTGCCATGATTTCCTGTTTCCATCTCTAACTTCAGATGTACTAGGGTCGCTGGTGCTGCATCTGGCTAGCCAGCTGTCCTCGCCCGTGCAAAAGCGGGTCATGAGGCTTGTTAATGCGGCCATCGTTCTCAGCTTGTTTTGGCCGAGGTGTCTGGCGAGCCATTCGTCACGGATGCTATGCTTAAAATCTGCCAAGGCTTCAGCGCCCGGACAGTCGACAATCTGGTTCTTTTTAGTAAGAAACCTGTTCCAAAGCTTTCGGGCTGACTCTCCGGGCTGTTGAGTTATATGACTCAAATCGTCCGCATCCGGAGGTCGGACATAAGTCCCTTGAAAATTTGCCCGAAATGGGAGCTCTTCCCAACTTCCAATGGAGCTTTCGGGGAGGCCTTTAAGCCAGTTGACGAGCTGGCCCTTTGAGCTTGAGGGGTAAGTACTTGATGGCATGGAGATCATCTCCTCGAGCCATATGGATATGAAGGATGTAGTCCCCAATCCAGACCCCAGGGTCTGTTGTTCCGTCGTATGTCTCTATGTTTACGGGTTTGAATCCCTCTGGAAATTCATGGTCCAGCACTTCATCGGTGAAACATAGAGGGTGTGCGGCACCCCTGTAGCTAGGTGTACTGCGTTGTTCGGATGTTTGTTGTGTTGCATTGTATGCTGGGGCGCGCTTGCGTGGTCCATAGATGGATCTTGTTGCGCCATCCTTTGGGTGCGAGCCCTCGCATGGGTCGCGTGTTTTATTGTGAGTGGCGTTGTATGCCGCTCTATGTTGGCAGAGGGGTCGTCTATCCGGCCAGGTGGCTACTTTGATATTTGGTTGTGGGGGGTCTGAGGCCTCCTCATCGAATTCAGGTAGCAGCTTCCGCTTTGGGTAGCTCTTGGAGGGGCGATTGTCGCCGTACCTCGCTGCTGTGTTGAGTATTTTACTCCATCTGATTTGGAGTGTGTCTTGCGCAGCCTTGAGCCTTTGCTTCTGCTTTTTAAGACTCCTCGCGGTGGCAACAAGCCTTTTACGGGCATTCTGCTGCTCCGGGTGCCTGTCCGGCGTTATGTCGTCCGGACCATTATCCTTGATAGAATTTGTTTCTTCGGTTTGATTATCCGGATTGCCAGTCCGGCAGCAGTTCGCCTGCTCCAGCGCTGGGTCTGTGTGATCGTTATTTCTGTCGAGGTGGGATTTGGGGCGGCGCTTGCGTCGCCGCTTTGACTGCTTTTCGAGGGAACAAGCCTTCGGTGCGTCCTCCCGCTCCTCATCGTCATCTTTTGGTGCATCCACCATGTATACGTCATATGACGAGGTGGCTTTCCAAGGCCTTTCCAGGGCCTAATAGGCGCTGGTTCTTCATCATGTCTCCTTCATTGGTGTCCATACCGTCGATGTCTTCGGAGTCGAAGTCGAGCATGTCGGTTAAATCGTCGAAAGTGGCTACAAAGTGGGTGGTGGGTGGGCTTTGAATTTCTTCATCGTCCGTATCCCAACCTTGCTGACCAGTAGGTCCGGCCAGGGCTCTCCTGATAAAGAGAGAGACTTTAGTGTCTTCAGAATATCGCCGAAAGGCGAGTGCTGAAAGATGTCTGCGGCAGTGAACTCCATGATCGGCACCCAATCATATTCGATCGGCAGGCATGGTGGGGTTCGGGGTCCGGAGAGGAGTCCAGCTCCTTGGAGTCACAGTCTTGCGGAGTGTGGGCTGGTGTTCGCTCGATCGCCGTTGGGATCGCAGCCCCCGAGGCAGCGTCCAACCCACCATCCTCGATCGGCGCAGTTGGCTCCGAATTAAGGGTCGAAGCCGATGCGGGTGCGGCCTCCAGGGCACTATTTCGGTGGCAAGCTATCATGCTCGTGGTGACATGCGTGTGCCTTGGCAGTGGCTCGAATCCGTCGAAGATCATGTCCCCGCGGATGTCAGCCGTGTAGTTTAAACTTCCAAATCTGACCTGACGGCCAGGGGCGTAGCTTTCGATCTGCACTAGATGGCCAAGTGAATTGGCCCGCAGTGCGAAGCCGCCGACGACGAAGATCTGTCTGGGGAGGAAGGTCAACCCTGGAACCTGCATCGCTATGATGATCGTAGGAGCCATCAAGCCTAACGGCGACGACACAGAGGAACTCTCAATGAAAGCACCAATGTCGGTGTCAAAACCGGCGGATCTCGGGTAGGGGGTCCCGAACTGTGCGTCTAGGCCGATGGTATACAGAGGCAGGGGACACGAAGTTTTACCCAGGTTCGGGCCCTCTTGATGAGGTAAAACCCTAGTGCCTACTTGATTAATATTGATGATATGGGTAGTACAAGAGTAGATCTACCACGAGAAGAGGGGCTAAACCCTAGAAGCTAGCCTATGGTATGATTGTTGTTCTGTATGTTGTCCTATGGACTAAAACCCTCCGGTTTATATAGAACACGAGGAGAGGGTTAGGGTTACACAGAGTCAGTTACAATGGTAGGAGATCTACATATCCGTATCGCCAAGCTTGCCTTCCACGCCAAGGAAAGTCCCTTCCGGACACGGGACGAAGTCTTCAATCTTGTATCTTCATAGTCCAGGAGTCCAGCTGAAGGTATAGTTCGGCCATCCGAACACCCCCTAATCTCGGACTCCCCCAGGAGGAATAAAGAAGCCGAAAGCGGGCTTCACGCATTACTCATCCAAACCGGGGGAATGAGTGTCTCCGCGAAGGTGGATAATTGGGGAGAAGAATCCAGAATCCCCTCTCCCCAAGGAAGGAAAAGGACCTCCTCTGGAGACTTGGGAACGAAGATTTCCAAAGGAGGGAAGAAACCTTCGCCAGGGGGCCCTGCCCCGGAGGGCATCTTTACCGCACAGTGCCCGCAAGGGGCCAGCCCTCCACCAAGCTGTAAGTGAACGAGAGTACTTTTGGTAAATACATCCTGCTTTATCTCTGAGGACAATAACCACGACCTATATCTTGTAGTCCGGCTCGTAGCCCTTCTCGGCAGAGTTAGTCTTCGGGGGATCTTCTTCTAGATATGATGGAGAGCGAAACGCCTCCCCCTGCCTCCCCGCCACCTGGGGCGGACGACCCTGAGGTGTCATCACGGAGGATTTCTCCAAATCCGCCAAGGCCAGAAGGTGACCCTTTGGCCACCCGAAGTCCGGAGTATTCGGCTCCTAAGGAGAGCAACAGAAAGAGTCTGGGTTTGTCCGGTGCACAACCGGACACACTGATGGGTGTTTTGGAGCAAGCGGCTATCTCAGAGATGCATCGTACTAATGGGTACGGTGGCTGAGAGGGTACTAATGGGTACGGTGGCTGAGAGGATTTCATCCGCCAAAGGCGGGTTGCATGAGGCTTTTATGAGCCTTCTAAGAGGCTTTGAGGTACGCAAAATAATATATACATTTTTTGATGATATCGCGCATGCTAGCTGTGCTATATACATATAGTAGCCCCTGAGACTCTGGTTGCTGTCCAAAGGTGCCAAACAGAGGATCATAGTCCCAGGTAATGGTCGCGGTCCTTTCATGTGCAGGCGGCTGAGGGTCCGGTGGCTGGCCGGACTGCTGAGTTTGCCAGACTGAGGCGGCAACTTGATGCGGTAGATGCCTACATTGCTCTTGTGAACAAGCGGCTTGACAAGGCACAGGGTATGTATTTTCAGGTGGTCAACAAACATTAAGAGGAGCATGATGCTAGTATCTATAATATGTTGTGACTGTAGATGGAGCTGCAGTCGTGGAGACCCTTCGGGCGGAACTTGCCCGAGCCAAGGAACAAGCAAGGAGAAGTGATGCGGCCGCTCTAAAGGCGGCCGAAGACTTACGAGCCGAATAGGCTGCTCGTCGCCAGAGTAAAGATAAAATAGCCAAGATGGCTGTTGAGCTGAAAGATGCTGCCGGCCGATATGAGCTCCTTGAAAAGGAAAGCCAAGAGAAAGCGGCTGACCTGAAGAAAGCCATGGAAGCAGCCATGGAAGCAGCCAAGGAAACCCGCTCTGAAATCAGAGCGGCGAAGGAGGAGCCCCGTCAAGCCGGAGATATCACGGTTGGGAAGCCCTTTTTGTTACGGTCGAAGTTCGGAGATCCGAAATATGCCCCTATGGATCAATTATGGAGTGCTGCAGATGCGTATTCGGACTTGGCAATGAGTGCTGCTGATGCGACTGAGTTTTTCAAAGATCAGAAAGATCATGAAGTGGAGAGGTTGTTTTGGTCGCAGTTCAGCACTCCAACGCATCCGCTGCTGTTGAATGAACAAATGGCCGAGGGCGCCGAGCTCCATAGGTTGTCCGAACTTGTCATGAGGTCTGTCGTGGATCATCTTTGGCCGAAGGGGCCCAGGCCGAATAGTTTCTTTGGTTTAGTGCAATGATTCCTTGGTGTTGTGCCGCATATCGACGCTGTAAAGACGTCGGCGTGCATAGAGGGTGCGTGGATGGCTCTTGCCCGTGTTAAGACATACTGGGCAGAGATGGAGACCACCGCTATTGCGACCCGGGATCCGGCCGTAGGCCAGGTTTCGGTTGAGCACTATTTTGACGAAGTCCTGGAAGGCGCTCGTGTAATAGAGGCTCAGTGCTCGGAGAGTATCATGTTCGAGTGACATGTATGCCAATTGTAAAAACAATGCTATTTGGATTATAAAGGCTATATTTATACTTTTGCTTGAAAGTATTATGATGCCTCCTGTGCGGCCGTTTATGTATGTATATAACCTGAAAGTTTGCAGTCGTCGGCTTCAGCCCCCACGCACTAATGCGGGGGTGTTCGGAAAAGCGCGTGTTCACACTTGACCCAATGTCTTGGTCCATTAAGGAGGTGATAGCGTGGCGAACAAGGCAATCAGACTATATAGCTTTAACACTTTACTTAGCCATAGGCGTTTCATGGTGGGCTACTATATATCCCCTGGTACTTCTGCGCTCATCTGAACACGGTGCGCATACATACATGACCGGAAAACCGGTCCTTCGTTAATGTGGAGGAATCGCGAAGATTCTGCTGAGTAATCGAGTGGTTGACCAGTCTCGCGCTTTATCATGACGTCAGTTTTCGGCTTTCTCTACTGAGGTGCTCATCCAGATGAACCAGGGCACAATCGCAGTAGTTCTCCCGGTGCCACCTTAGCCGATAGAGCGGAACGTAAGGTAGCAAAACACGGGAGCCGGGCAAACCCAACTATTGACCAAAGACATGATTCGGAGCTGATGCAAATAAGGCCAAACTCGCGACGCTGAACACTCCCTAAGGTGTTCGGACTTTCATCATATATTGGGCTGAGAAACACCCTCGATTATAAGCCCTTAATTCCCAGGTACTTGCATTAGTCTGATGTGACGAAATGTCAATAACACCAGCGTCCTTTCGGTTGTGTTGAGTATCCGGAGGGAGTGAAGCAACAAGAGATAGTAAAAAAGGTTTACACCGGTCTTAATCTAAAAAGAAGCCTTTGATCGGGGCCCCTGCTGCACGTCTGCACCTGTGTCTCCGTTGTGCCATATTCTGGAAGGGTGTAGCACGATGATCATCTGTAAAAGAGAAAAATGTAGGTGAAAGTCTTCGTGCGAAAAATTGGTTACTCTTTATGAACCATTAAAATGCAATCTAAATAGGGTCAGGCCGAACTGTAGCCCTTTTTACATGCGGGAAGCCCCTAGCACCACCTATGAGGGTATATCCATCGACCCAATCGCAGGTTTATCTAAGCTGTTACAGCTAGTGGTGCACCGGACTCGTCTAACCATGTCCGCGGTCTTGATGACTGATCATTTCTTCTGGTTGGAGAGGCCGTTCAGTGGTTGGCTGCTAGAGCCGCCACATATTCCTCCCTACGTGAGGAACGCTCTGTGTTTCCGCTAAGTGTGATGATGCCACGTGGACCGGGCATCTTAAGCTTAAGATAAGCGTAATGCGTACTGCATTAAAACGAGCGAAGGCCGTTCTCCCGAGTAGTGCGTGATGGCGCTTCGGAATGGAGTGATGTGAAGGTTAATTCTTCACTTCGGAAGTTGTCGGAAGAACCGAATACAACCTCTAGTACTAGAGAGCCCGTACAACGGGCCTCTGGGCCTGGTATTACTCCTTTAAAGGTAGTATTACTTTGGCTGATTCTTATCGGGTCTATCCCCATTTTGCGGACGGTGTCCTGATATATCAGATTAGCACTAATGCCGCCATCCATAAGGACTCGGGTGAGATGATATCAGTTAATTATTGGGTCTAGCACCAAAGCAGCCGATCCTCCGTGTCGGATACTGGTCGGGTGATCCCTGCGATCAAAAGTGGCGGCCAGGCCGACCAAGGGTTGAACTTGAGGGTGACGGGCTCCATGGTGTATATGTCTCGGGGTGCGCTGGCGCCTCCTCTTCGGTATGTGTGTGCGTAAATCATGTTCACTGTTTTGACCTCTGGTGGGAATTTTTTCGGTCCCCCTAGTGTTCGGCTGGCGAGGCTCATCCTCGTCTTCGCTTGGTGTCTCCCTCCCCTTGTGTTCGGCGTTTAGCTTACCGGCTTGCTTGAAGACCCAGCATTCTCTGTTGGTGTGGTTTACCGTTTGTCGAAGGTGCCATGAATCTGACATAATCTGTCTAGAATCTTGTTTAGGCTGGAGGTCCATCTCTGCTGCCTTTAAATGGCTTTTTTCGTTGACCGGGTGCGAGCCCCTGAATCCGGCGTTTACCGCCGTGTTGTCTGGGCTGTCTTCATTGTTTCGACGCTTGCTTTTATTGTGTCGTGGTTTCCCGTTGCCATCCCTGACTTCGGAAGTGCCTGGGTTGCTGGTGCCACTACGGGCTAGCCAACTATCTTTGCCCGTGCAAAAGCGGGTCATAAGGCTTCTTAGGGCTGTCATTGTCCTCCGTTTTTCCTGGCTGAGGTGTCTGGTGATACCTCAATTTGGCATCATGCTTGTATGATTTGAATGGAACTAACCCAGACTGACGCTGTTTTCAGCAGAATTGCCATGGTGTTGTTTTATGTGCAGAAAACAAAAGTTCTCGGAATGACCTGAAACTCCACGGAATATCTTAGAATAAATTATAAAAAATCCTCGCCAAAGATGAAGACCAGGGGGCCCACACCCTGTCCACGAGGGTGGGGGCGCCCCCCTCCCCCCTGGGCGCGCCCCCTACCTCGTGGGCCCCCTGGTGGCTCTCCGACGTCCATCTTCTCCTATATGAAGTCTTTCGATGAGAAAAAAATAAGAAGGAACTTTTCGGGACGAGACTCCGCCGCCACGAGGCGGAACCTTGGCGGATCCAATCTAGAGCTCCGGCAGAGCTGTTCTGCCGGGGATACTTCCCTCCGGGAGGGAAATCATCACCATCGTCATCACCAACGTCCTCTCATCGGGAGAGGGCAATCTGCATCAACATCTTCACCAGCACCATCTCATCTCCAAACCCTAGTTCATCTCTTGTATCCAATTCTTGTCTCAAAGTCCGGGATTGGTGCTAGTAGGTTGCTAGTAGTGTTGATTACTCCTTGTAGTTGATGCTAGTTGGTTTATTTGGTGGAAGATCATATGTTCAGATCCTATATGCATATTATTACCCCTCTGATTATGAACATGAATATGCTTTGTGAGTAATTACGTTCGTTCCTGAGGACAAGGGAGAAGTCTTGCTATGAGTAGTCATGTGAATTTGGTATTCGTTTGATATTTTGATAAGATGTATGTTGTCTAGCCTCTAGTGGTGTTATGTGAACGTCGACTACATAACACTTCACCATTATTTGGGCCTAGAGGAAGGCATTGGGAAGTAATAAGTAGATGATGGGTTGCTAGAGTGACAGAAGCTTAAACCCTAGTTTATGCGTTGCTTCGTAAGGGGCTGATTTGGATCCATATGTTTCATGCTATGGTTAGGTTTACCTTAATACTTTTGTTGTAGTTGCGGATGCTTGCAATAGAGGTTAATCATAAGTGGGATGCTTGTTCAAGTAAGAACAAGCACCCAAGCACCGGTCCACCCACATATCAAATTATCAAAGTATCGAACGCGAATCATATGAACGTGATGAAAACTAGCTTGACGATATTCCCATGTGTCCTCGGGAGCGCTTTTCCTATTATAAGAGTTTGTTCCGGCTTGTCCTTTGCTACAAAAGGATTGGGCCACCTTGCTGCACTTTATTTACTTTTGTTACTCGTTGCTCGTTACAATTCATCCTATCACAAAACTATCATGTTACTACTTATTTCAGTACTTGCAGAGAATACCTTGCTGAAAACCGCTTATCATTTCCTTCTGCTCCTCGTTGGGTTCGACACTCTTACTTATCGAAAGGACTACGATAGATCCCCTATACTTGTGGGTCATCAAGACTCTTTTCTGGCCGTTGCCGGGGAGTGTAGCGCCTTTGGTAGGTGGAATTTGGTAAGGAAAAATTTATATAGTGTGCTGAAATTTACTGTCACTTGTTACTATGGAAAGTAATTCTCTGAGGGGCTTGTTCGGGGTATCTTCACCCCGTCCAGTAGAGCAAAGAGTTGCTCCTCAACCTACTGAACCTATTGAAAATGAAACTCCTTTTGAATTTCCTTCGGGTATGATGGAAAAACTGCTAGCTAACCCTTTTACAGGAGATGGAACAAAGCATCCTGATGAGCACTTAATATATGTGGATGAAGTTTGTGGATTATTTAAGCTTGCAGGTATACCCGATGATGTTGCTAAGAAGAAGGTCTTCCCTTTATCTTTGAAGGGAGAACGCATTGATATGGTATAGGCTATGTGATGATATGAGATCATGGGACTATAAAAGATTGAAGTTGGAATTTCATCAAAAGTATTACCCTATGCATCTTGTTCATCGTGATCGCAATTATATATATAATTTCTGGCCTCGCGAAGGAGAAAGCATCTCAAGCTTGGGGGAGGCTTAAATCAATGTTATATTCATGCCCCAATCATGAGCTCCGAGAGAAATAATTATGCAAAGTTTTTATGCTCGGCTTTCTGAAAACAATCGCACCATGCTCGATACTTCTTGTGCTGGCTCTTTTATGATGAAGACTATTGAATTCAGATGGAATTTATTGGATAGAATTAAACGCAACTCTGAAGATTGGGACCTCGACGAAGGTAAGGAGTCAGGTATGACACCTAAGTTTGATTGTGTTAAATCTTTTATGGACACCGATATTTTCCGTAAGTTTAGCACTAAATATGGACTTGACTCTGAGATAGTAGCTTCTTTTTGTGAATCTTTTGCTACTTATGTTGATCTCCCTAAGGAGAAGTGGTTTAAATATCATCCTCCCATAGAAGTAAAAGTAGCTGCACCTATTAAAGTTGAAGAAAAGACTGTCACTTATAATGATCCTATTGTTCCTACTTCTTATATTGAGAAACCACCTTTCCCTGTTAGAATAAAGGATCATGCTAAAGCTTCAACTGTTGTTCGTAAAAGCAATATTAGAACTTATACACCTCCTGAGCAAGTTAAAGTAGAACCTAATATTGCTATTGTTAAAGATCTCTTGTCTGATAATATTGATGGGCATGTTATTCAGTTCGAAGGTGAAACTGCTAGAATTGCTAAACCTTGTGCTAAAGATAAACATAGACCTGTGGTAGGCATGCCTGTTATTTCTGTTAAAATAGGAGATCATTGTTATCATGGCTTATGTGATATGGGTGCGAGTGCTAGTGTTATACCGCATACTTTATACGAAGAAATTAATAATGAAATTGCACCTGCTGAGTTAGAAGGTATTGATGTCACAATTAAACTTGCCAATAGAGATACTATTTCACAATTGGAATTGTTAGAGATGTTGAAGTCTTGTGTGGGAAAACTAAATATCCTGCTGATTTTCTTGTTCTTGGTTCCCCACAAGATAGTTTTTGTCCCATTATATTTGGTAGACCCTTCTTAAATACTGTCAATGCTACCATAGATTGCACAAAGAATGTTGTTACTGTTGGCTTGGATGATATGGTTCATGAGTTTAATTTCTCTAAATTTAGTAAACAACATCGTGAGGAAGAATTACCTAGTAAGGATGAAATTATTGGTCTTGCTTCTATTGCCGTACCTCCTAGTGATCCTTTAGAACACTATTTGCTAGACCATGAAAATGATATGTTCATGAATGAAAGAAGGGAAATAGATGAAGTATTCTTTAAACAGGAACCTATTCTGCAACAATTTGCCTGTTGAAATTTTAGGGGATCCTCCTCCACAAGGGTGATCCCGTGTTTGAGCTTAAACCTTTGCCTGATAATCTTAAATATGCTTATCTTGATGAAAAGAAGATATATCCTGTTATTATTAGTGCTAACCTTTCAGAGCATGAAGAAGAAAGATTATTGAAAACTCTGAAGAAGCACCGTGCTGCTATTGGATATACTCTTGATGATCTTAAGGGCATTAGTCCCACTCTATGTCAACATAAAATAAATTTGGAAGCAGATGCCAAACCAGTTCATGATCCTCAACGACGTCTGAATCCTAAAATGAAAGAAGTGGTAAGAAAAGAAATACTAAAGCTTCTGGAGGCAGGTATAATCTATCCCGTTGCTGATAGTGATGGGTAAGTCCTGTCCATTGTGTCCCTAAGAAGGGAGGTATTACTGTTGTTCCTAATGATAAAGATGAATTGATTCCACAAAGAATTATCACAGGTTATAGGATGGTAATTGATTTCCGCAAATTAAATAAAGCTACTAAGAAAGATCATTACCCCTTACCTTTTATTGATCAAATGCTAGAAGATTATGCAAACATACACACTATTTGCTTTCTAGATGGTTATTCTGGTTTCTCTCAAATACCTGTGTCGGCTAAAGATCAATCAAAGACTACTTTTACATGCCCTTTTGGTACTTTTTCTTATAGACATATGCCTTTTGGTTTATGTAATGCACCTGCTACCTTTCAAATATGCATGATGGCTATATTCTCTGAACTTTTGTGAAAAGATTTGTGAGGTTTTCATGGACGACTTTTCCG
>NC_053027.1:567472185-567484413 GCF_003073215.2 Triticum urartu
CGACGAAATAAAAGCCATCTTGGCAAGAAACCTCAGTCCTGGCCGCGCCAACATTGGCGAACCAATGTTATTATACATTGCAGCAACCCATACAGGTCGTAAGCGCAGTGCTCGTCGTCGAACGAGAAATGGACGGACACAAATTCCCCCTTCAAAAGCCGGTCTAACTATGTGTTCCACTGTCCCTTAACTCCGCTGCAAGTCACGTACCCGCTATTATCCAAAAGACTTGCATAACGCGGTATTTGGTGAATAAATCGGAAATCATCTATTCGCGAAGTCATGTCGAACTAGTCTCACCTTTCCAAGTAGTGATTGCAATAATAGTAGCTCAGCGCAAGTGGGCCCTACTTAACTGATACAACTTTGTGAAAAAAAAATGGTTAATCAACCGTGAAACGGCGACGCCGGAAACGGATTGCAAAATGGGCCATTGAGCTCCTCCCGTTTCGACATAACTTACAAGCCACGGCAGCTATCAAGTCGCAAGTTTTGGCCGACTTCGTCGCAGAATGGACGGAGGCCGAACTCCCTAAAGAGTACGGCACATATTCAAACTGGGTCATGCACTTCGACGGCTCCAAAATGTTGGCCGGTCTAGGGGCTGGCGTCGTTTTGACGTCCCCCACAGGAGACACAGTTCAATACGTACTCCAGATAATGTACACAGACTCCAACAATGCAGCCGAATATGAGGCCCTTTTACATGGTCTCCGGATGGCAGTATCCATGGGCATTCAACGCCTAGAGGTGCGCGGGGACTCGAACCTCGCAATATCCCAAATAAATGGAGACTGATGCCAAGGATCCAAAATGGCAGCTAAAGGTCGCATACGCCGTCCTAAAAGAATGTCAGCTCGCTTTTCGACAAAGCCGGCTCGAAGGGTAACCATATAACTGCGCCGAAAGCCACTTAACAGCCCGTGCAAGTTTCTCAAAAACCTCGCGTGGCAGATGTCCTGGCACGCATCGGCGCGAAAATACCGACCGACTTGTAGTCCACGCACCTAAACATCTTCCTTTTGGAAAAAGGAGAAGGTTCAACTTAATGTGAGACCATCCGTTAGTATGGTCAAGTGAGCCAGATACATGGCGCGGGGAATGCAAACAACTCAGACCGTCCAGTATCGGGGCAAGCCCGGACCCAACCGCACTGCCCGACACCAACACTCTGACATAATTGGAGGCTCTGCCAATGAAATAACACCTTCAGCCCACGTAATAATGGCCGTCATCGCCCCGTGGACAGAACCATTCCTCGCCTACCTTACTAGGCAGGAACTCCCTGAGGACCAAAATGAGGCACGCTGCATAGTGCGGCGATCTAAAGCCTATAAAGTCCATGAGGGAGAGCTTTATAAGAAAAGCACTACCGGAGTCCTTCAAAGGTGCATCTCCGAAGAGGAAGGGCGGAACCTCCTGGCTGAAATTCATGCCGGACTCGGCGGTCATCACGCTGCAGCTCGGTCCCTTGTAAGCAAGGCCTTCCGTACAGGCTTTTATTGGCCGACGGCCCGGGCAGACGCCCAGGACTTAGTCCAACGATGCGTCGGTTGCCAGCTTTTGCAAACCAAAGCCATATGCCACCCACCGCCCTCCAAAGCTATCCCCATCACTTGGCCCTTCGGTCTGGGGGCTTGACAAGTTGTTTGGACCCACAAGCAAAAATACTTACTGGTCATTTTAATAAAGGTTTTGACCAAGGAGGAACCCACAAGAAAAATTACTTGCTGGCTTCATGGTGGATAAATTCACCAAATGGATAGAAGCCAGCCTGTTAAGACGGCCGAATCCGGACCGGTGATAGACTTTATATCCGGGGTGTACACCGTTATGGCGTCCCCACAGCATCATCACTGATAACGGCACGAACTTACGGCCGACGAGGTAAAACTCTGGTGCAAAAACATGGGCATCAAGCTCGATTATGCTTCCGTCTATCACCCACAAACTAACGGCCAGGTCGAACGTGCAAATGGTCTTATCATGAGCGGCATCAAACCCAGATTAGTGCGGTCCCTAAGGAATCTAATACGCACTGGGTAGAGGAGCTCGACTCCGTACTCTGGGGGCTGCGGACCACGCCGAATCGCACCACCGGATACACACCATTCTTTATGGTGTACGGCGCAGAGGCAGTTTTGCCTTGCGACATAATTCATGACTCACCTCGAGTGCGCATGTACGAAGAAAGAGAAGCCGAGCTCGATCGGCAGGACAGTTTGGACGCATTGGAGGAGGAGAGCAGTTCCGGACAGTTGGTGGAGGAGAGCAGACGTGGAAAGCCCGTTCCGCATTCTATCAACAGCAGGCTCGAAGATACCAAAGCAGAGAAGTACGGGCCAAAAATTACATGTACGTTGGCGAATTAGTTCTACGCCTGCCGGACAAGAAAAAGGACAAACTCAAGCCCAAGTGGGAAGGTCCCTTCATAATTGACCAAGTCCTGACTGGTGGAGCGTACCGCGCGAGATGCATCGGATAACCGACTCGAGCCGAACCCATGGAACGCAGCCCGTCTCCGAAGATTCTATGCCTAGCGCCGGACTCTGTGTTCATCTCCTTCCTCTGTCCATTTTTATATACTTTCTGTCTTACATTTCCTCTTCTTCTCTCTCTCTCTCTTATAGCCTTTAAAGGCTCATAAAGTGACGCGCTATCCGCGCTCATTAAACCTGGGGGCTTCTTTAAACAGAAGCTTATTTATACGGGCTTCATGCCCAACACATGTGTCACACTTCCGCATGTACCTTTTATTCACCATTATATGCATCGAACATGACTTAAGTTTTGGCCACGCTGGGTTGCCTGGCTCCTGTTCTCCGAACTGCCATGTGGACGTAAAACGCTGCCGCTGATCTCTCGCTCAAGATACTCTTGTTTTGGAAGTATGCAGTAAAGACAAGAAGATCCTTAAGACCTCGTCTTTTAGAGACTAATGATGAGAGGTTTTATTAGCAAGTTCTTTCGAATAATCCACGAGCAAACGATGCCAAAAGCCGACCCAAAGGAAGGTGACTTTCTGAGCCTAACTACCAAGCTGGCATCTCCCATAGATTACTTAAGGACGTTACCTGGGCCTCTCTGCTGATTAGTGAGCCGGTCAATAGAGTTAAGATGCCAACTATTATACATGCCTCATCAGACACAGGCAGCACCGAAAAAACGCTGTGGGTGTTCAAAGAACGTGTTTTCAGGGAAACCTGGACACAGAGGTCCATTACAAGGATCTCATAGCCCCTATCATGATCATGTGAATGCGCTATGGTAGGGGAATAGCTCCGGGTCAACTGGCTAAACCGTTATTTAGGAGTCGTGTCCGATTCACTCTTGTATCAACCATAGTCTCCAGCGACGTTGATCGAGCAATCACGACTATGAAATAAGTGTTGGCACCCTTACTGCTACATGATTCCACGAGCCGGCTGGTGCTAAAGGCAGGACATCCTTAACACCTTTCTTGCTGGGTCAGTTGTCATTGATCCCAGGCCAGTGTCTAGCAATCACCTGTGCAGCACTCATTTTATTCCTAGTCTAATTAGATAACATGTGATATGAACTTCTTTCCTACATTCCAAAACCAACATGTCATAGTACTGACACAAACTAAGCGACAGAGTAAACGGCGTTATAGAGATTAAAGCTCATGAATAATCACAATCCTGTATTCAGTACGAGCAAGGGTTGACAGATCAATGTATCGAGTTGATCATAAATCATATGTTTCCTGATTCCAGCACCTGCCATGGTTAAGATCTCAGCCTTCTGATATTCTTTTATCTGATTGTGAGACCGAAGAAACGTGACTTCATCCGGTCTAGCTAGAACGTGACTGTGATCATCATTGAAACTGCTGACATACCAAACGTCACGCTCTTTATCAAGTTTCAAAGTTATATGCGCATTGCAGAAGCAACGAGTCTCCCCTCTGAGCCTGCGGGTCCTGCTTCCATTGTACAAAGTTTTGCCTGTCGTTTCCCAGCTCTCGCACACAATACTTTCTCAAGCGCTTAGTTCCCTCAGGACCTTTCGAATATTTCAGAGTCCTTTCTTACGCTGAAACCACGCTCGTAAGCATACTGGTTATAGAAAATGTAAGCCTCTCCTAGTGACCTGAACGTCTTCCTCATCACCTTCCAATGCCTGTCCAATGATTCTTGCTGATATTCATCAAATCCGATGTCAAAATTAAACATCATCACCAACATGCTCATCCTTCCCGCTTGGACCATCTACATCTCCCTGTAAATTAATGCATAAACCATGTATGTCAGTCAGTTATTATTTTAATATTAATGTATGTAAGTTTCAAAACTTACTTTGCTCGAGCTGTCATCATGAGATGCATCAACGTGCTATTTGTCACTTTCATCATCCACAATATTCCTCTCAAAGTCCCCGTCCGCGTCCATCTGCGCACATTTCAAAAAAATACATGTAAGTGCTCATGCAGTAATTATGTCATTTCTTGTCCTACATATTTTAAAACATACCTAGAGTGCACTTTCAGCAAATGAATCATCTATATCCAATCATCATCGTTATCATCATGTAGTTGCATGATGCGAAAAAATACATGTAAGTGTCTATGCGGTTGATCGTCTTTAATGTTTTTTATCAATGTTGATCATACTTACATTGCCACTATAAGGTTCATCGAAACTTGCAGGTTGGTCCATATTCAATGACGAGGATCCGTTGTCGTCGTCGTAATCATCGCCATCATAATCGCTCTCCTCTCTCCATCTATACATGTAAAAAAATTCTAAGATCAATAATCGAACACCGTGTAACATCATCCCTAAAAATAATATGTTCATCAAGCACAACGACGTCGTCAAACCAACCTCTTGCACGGCGGCGAGGATGTCAGCTGGATCCATTTTGTCTGATGACGAACGCGCTGACGGCGTGACGTTGCTGGCCGGCCGAGGCAGGTGTCGACGGCGTGAGGACGATGGCCGGTTGTAGCAGGCGGAGTCCGCGGAGGAAGGCGGCGACGAAGATCACGAGTGGGCTGGCCATCTGCGCACGAAGGAACACGGGGATCTACATGTCCTTTCGATAAGTAGAAGAGTGCTGACGCCAAGAGGAGCAGAAGGAAATCGAATAAGCTGGGTATTTACCCAGCAAGGTATCCCGAGCAAGTACGTGCTGAAAATAAGTAGTAACAATAGTGATAGAGAAGTAATCACAACGAGTAACAAAACAAGGATGGATTAACTGCGGTATCGGTATTTATGGTCTTGATATGTGTATCATGATACAGTGTAATGGATATAATGCTAAACCCAGCGAGGGGCCCACATTTAAATCCGGCAAGACATGATCAGACCAAAACTATATAGAGAAAAGCCTCTCTGGAGGAACACAATGGGAATAACCATCAAGCTAGTTTTCATCACGTTCATATGATTCGCGTGTCGTACTTTGATAGATGTGGTGGACCGGTGCTTGGCTGCCCTTACTTGGACAAGCATCCCACTTATGATTAACCTCTATTGCAAGCATCCGCAACTACAACAAAAGTATTAAGGTAAACCTAACCATAGCATGAAACATATGGATCCAAATCAGCCCCTTACAAAGCAACGCATAAACTAGGGTTTAAGCTTCTGTCACTCTAGCAACCCATCATCTACTTATTACTTCCCAATGCCTTCCTCTAGGCCCAAATAATGGTGAAGTATGTATGTAGTCGACTTCACATAACACCACTAGAGGCTAGACAACATACATCTTATCAAAATATCAAACGAATACCAAATTCACATGACTACTCATAGCAAGACTTCTCCCTTGTCCTCAGGAACGAACGTAATTACTCACAAAGCATATTCATGTTCATAATCAGAGGGGTAATAATATGCATATAGGATCTGAACATATGATCTTCCACCAAATAAACCAACTAGCATCAACTACAAGGAGTAATCAACACTACTAGCAACCTACTAGCACCAATCCGGACTTTGAGACAAGAATTGGATACAAGAGATGAACTAGGGTTTGGAGATGAGATGGTGCTGGTGAAGATGTTGATGGAGATTGCCCTCTCCCGATGAGAGGAGCGTTGGTGATGACGATGGTGATGATTCCTCCCCCCGGAGGGAATCCCCGGCAGAACAGCTCTGCCGGAGCTCTAAGATTGGATCCGCCAAGGTTCCGCCTCGTGGCGGCGGAGTCTCGTCCCGAAAAGTTCCTCCTTATTTTTTTTCTCATCGAAAGACCTCATATAGGAGAAGATGGGTCATCGGAGAGCCACCAGGGGGCCCACGAGGTAGGGGGGCGCGCCCCCACCCTCATGACAGGGTGTGGGCCCCCTGGCCTTCATCTTTGGCGAGGATTTTTCATTATTTATTATAAGGTATTCCGTGGAGTTTCAAGACTTTTGGAGTTGTGCAGAATAGGTCTCTAATATTTGCTCCTTTTCCCCAGAATTCCAGCTGCCGGCATTCTCCCTCCTTATGTAAACCTTGTAAAATAAGAGAGAATAGCCATAAGTATTGTGACATAATGTGAAATAACAGCCCATAATGCAATAAATATCGATATAAAAGCATGATGCAAAATGGACGTATCAACTCCCCCAAGCTTAGACCTCGCTTGTCCTCAAGCGAAAAGCCGATAACAATAAATATGTCCTCATGTTTAGAGGTAGAGGCGTCGATAAAAATAAAATACGGACATGAAGGCATCATGATTATTCTCATAACAAACATATATAGATTTTGTCATATGATTACTTATGTTCAAGTGATGATCTATTCACAATGCAAAAGTATGAATCATAAACCTTATTGGGCACGACAAAATACTCAGTCATTGATGCAATTGCATATTATCAATAACATCGGAAAGAGTCTATCAGAGCTTAAAAGCAAATTTCCACATACACCATACCTATCATATGTTCCTCGACATGAAATGCTACATCAAGATTGTTCTCCACCCTGATTATGTGCTACGTTGTGGTAGATTTGTATACAGTACACGGAAGAAGAAATGGGGCTTATGGTTGCCCTACCAATACACTCTTACCTCAAGGTTAATTCAACCGTACAAGGTCAGAATTCTATGCTCCAGCCATCTCAGTCCAATAGATATACATATAATCGTTCTAGATCCAACATACGAAGACTGCCAAAGAGATCAAAGAGAAAATGAAAAGTGAAGATCAACCAACCTGCAATAGGATTTAGAAGAAAAGTTATAAAGATAGGCCCTTGCGCAGAGGGAGCCAGAGGTGCCCAATGCACCATTTACTGGTTGATTAAAACAAAGCGAGAGAATCACTTAGATTATACTTGCCCCTTGGATATGAGAGCGGCTTGTATTGCATGCAGTCCGTCGCTCTATACTATCCACAATGCAAAGATCGTAAATAAAGGCTATTTCAAACAACGCACGATCTATACAAGCCTTAAATCGAGCGTCCAATCAAATATAACTAATAAAGAGCAATGTTTATGCGTTGTCCTAGTCCGATGATATCAGTTGAAAAGGTATCTTACAAAAGCTTCCATGACACACAGGTATGATGGTGGCACTCAGTCATGCCAAAACGGTTTAATGGTATTTGGGGTAAGACAAGATTTATTTGTACTGGGCTGAAATGTGCCTACATAGGAATAGAGCCTAGACTCAAACAATTAAGGATACCAGACACATATGACTGTATCCATAATAGAGAAAGCAGAAACGCATTACGTGTCTACCTCATTGTATCCACACAACAAATCCTTATACAGCGAAGACAGTGCAATTATATGATTTAAGTAATGAATCGCACTGCCTAAAGAAAAGGCATAGGAATGATAATATATCTATATGTGAAAACCTCTCTTTCCTTATTACTTCCTATTAATTGCAACAATGACCAAAGCTATGTCTGCCAACTCCCAACAACTTTTAATCATCACACTCTTTCTATGTGAAGTCATTACTCTCAATAAGATCAATATGAACTTTTTGTTTCTTTTATTCTTTTTCTTTTCTTTTATTCACCCAAGATCATAGGCAAAATAATCAAGCCCTTGACTCAACACTAATCTTTATTATATAGCTCACGACTCGATTACATAGAGAGATCATAAAAAACTCAAAACTAGATCATGCCATAAACTTTATTCTACTAGATCAAGATACTACTAATAGGATCGAACTAAGAAAAGTAAAGATAGAGAGTTGTGATTGTGATACGATACCGGGGCACCTCCCCCAAGCTTGGCAGTTGCCAAGGGGAGTGCCCATACCCATGTGATTATGTCTCCTTCTTTGTTGTCGGTGTAATATTCTTGGCGATGATTCCCCTCAGGATGCGGTTCTCCTCCTCGAGCTTATTGACTTGATGTTTGAGGTCCATTATTTCCTTACGAAGCTTTCCTGTGACAGCTAAAGCTCCTTGCACCCAAGGGTGTTGCATAGCTGCAGGAGAACAAGTGACACTCCTCTTCATATTTTCATAGTAAGAAATCTAACATTAGAAGGGATAACCGAGTTTGGAATAGCTGAGCTCTGTAGTTCCCCCATCGTGAACCCAGCTCGGAGGCGAGAGGTGACTTCTTGATCCTCCATGGCATCTACTCTCATCAAGTCAGCCTCCATCTCTTCCTCCGTTGCTGGCCCAAAGTGGTCAGCAGTGTCGCTGTTTGCCCTTGGTTCCGGTGCCGGATTAGATACCCGGCTCTCCCGATTGACTCTTGAGAAGACATCTTGCTCTAATCTGCAGCAGCAACCAATAGCTCGAAAACAAAAACAGAGATAATTTGCGTGATACGGGAGTCAAAACCTTCGGGAGAATATATAATGAATTTTTACCGACCAAAATACGTAATGTGCAAGAAAACGGAGTCCGGAAGGCACACGAGGTGCTCACGAGGTAGGGGCGCGCCTAGGGGGTAGGGCGCGCCCACCACCCTCGTGGGCCCTCGTGTCCTTCCCGGACTGCTACTTATTTTTCTATTTTCTAAATATTCCAAAACGGAGAAATATTGCCTTAAAATGTTTTGGAGTCGGTTTACTTACCGTACCACATACCTATTCCTTTTCGGAGTCTGAAACATTCCGAAAGTGTCCCTTATGTATTCCTCCGGGTTACGGTTTCAATAATATTGGTTTCAACATTTATGGATTACCTGAGATATAATGTAATTCTTTGACCGTTTACCACCTTCGGATTTGTGCCCTCGAAGTTGTTGATTTTTATGGCACCGGAACGATAGACCTCCTCGATAACATAGGGCCTTCCCATTTAGAGAGAAGTTTTCCTGCAAAAAATCTTAAATGAGAGTTGTATAGCAATACATAATCACCTACATTAAACTCACGCTTTTGTATCCTTTTGTCATGCCATCTTTTAACTTTTCTTTAAACAACTTGGCATTTTCATAAGCTTGGGTTCTCCATTCATCAAGTGAGCTAATATCAAATAACCTCTTCTCACCGGCAAGTTTAAAATCATAGTTGAGCTCTTTAATAGCCCAATATGCCTTATGTTCTAGTTCGAGAGGTAAGTGACATGCTTTTCCATAAACCATTTTATATGGAGACATCCCATAGGATTTTGTATGCAGTTCTATAGGCCCATAATGCATCATCAAGTTTCTTAGACCAATTCTTTCTAGACCTCTAGACCTATTAACAGTCTTTTGCAAAATTAATTTGAGCTCTCTATTGCTCAACTCTACTTGACCACTAGACCGTGGGTGATAAGGAGATGCAATTCTATGATTAACATCATATTTAGCAAGCATTTTATGGAAAGCACCATGAATAAATGTGAACCACCATCAGTCATTAAATATCTAGGGACTCCAAACCTCGGGAAAAATAACTTCTTTAAGCATTTTAATAGAAGTGTTATGATCAGCACTACTAGTTGGAATAGCTTCTACCCACTTAGTAACGTAATCAGCAACAACTAAAATATGTGTGTATATCCATTAGAGGTAGGAAAAGGTCCCATATAATCAAAGCCCCAAACATCAAACGGTTCAATAACAAGTGATAATTCATAGGCATTTCTTGACGTCTATATATTACCAATTCTTTGACATTCATCACAAGACAAGACAAACTTACGGGCATCCTTGAAGAGAGTAGGCCAATAAAAACCAGATTGCAATACCTTATGTGCATTTCTATCTCCAGCGTGGTGTCCTCCATAAGACTCGGAATGACACTTGCGTAGGATCTGTTCCTGTTCATGCTCAGGTACACAACGTATAATAACACCATCTACTCCTTCTTTATAAAGATGTGGGTCATCCCAAAAGTAATGTCTCAAATCATAGAAGAACGTTTTCTTTTGCTGGTATGTGAAGCTAGGTGGTATAAACTTAGCAACAATATAATTAGCATAATCAGCATACCATGGAGTACTACGAGAAGTACTTATAACATTTAATTGTTCATCAGGAAAATCATCATTAATAGGTAGTGGGTCATCAAGAATATTTTCTAACCTAGACAAGTTGTCTGCAACGGGGTTCTCAGCTCCCTTTCTATCAACAATATGCAAATCAAATTCTTGTAGCAAGAGAACCCATCTAATAAGTCTAGGTTTAGCATCTTTCTTTTCCATAAGATATTTAATAGCAGCATGATCAGTTTGAATAGTTACTTTAGAATCAACAATATAAGATTTGAACTTATCACAAGCAAATACAACTGCTAAAAGCTCTTTTCCAGTAGTAGCATAATTTCTTTGAGCATTGTCTAGAGTCTTACTAGCATATGAATAACATTTAATTTCTTATCAACTCTTTGCCTAGAACAGCACCTACAGCATAATCACTAGCATCACACATAATTTCAAAGGGTAAATTCCAATCAGGTGGCTGAACAAGAGGTGCAGAGACTAATGCTTTCTTAAGTATTTCAAATGCTTCTACACAATCATCATCAAAGACAAATGGTATATCTTTTTGTGCAATAAATTAGTCAGAGGCCGAGAAATTTTTGAGAAGTCCTTAATGAACCTCATCATAAATCGCGTGACCAAGGAAACTTCTTATACCTTTGATATCCTTGGGACATGGCATCTTTTCAATAGCATCAACCTTGGCTTTATCAACTTCAATACCTCTTTCAGAAACTTTATGTCCCCAAGACAATACCTTCATTAACCATAAAGTGGCACTTTTCCCAATTCAAGACAAGATTAGTTTCTTCACATCTCTGCAAAACTCGATCAAGATTGCTCAAGCAATCATCAAAAGAGGATCCATAGACGGAAAAGTCGTCCATGAAAACCTCACAAATCTTTTCACAAAAGTCAGAGAATATAGCCATCATGCATCTTTGAAAGGTAGCAGGTGCATTACATAAACCAAAAGGCATACGTCTATAAGCAAAAGTACCAAAAGGGCATGTAAAAGTAGTCTTTGATTGATGCTCGACACAGGTATTTGAGAGAAACAGAATAACCATCTAGAAAGCAGTAATGTGTATGTTTGCATAATCTTTCTAGCATTTGATCAATAAAAGGTAAGGGGTAATGATCTTTCTTAGTAGCTTTATTTAATTTGCGGAAATCAATTACCATCCTATAACCTGTGATAATTCTTTGTGGATCAATTCATCCTTATCATTAGGAACAACAGTAATACCTCCCTTCTTAGGGACACAATGGACAGGACTTACCCACTCATCAGCAACAGGATAATTATACCTGCCTCCAGAAGCTTTAGTATTTCTTTTCTTACCACTTCTTTCATTTTAGGATTCAGACGTCGTTGAGGATCACGAACTGGTTTGGCATCTGCTTCCAAATTTATTTTATGTTGACATAGAGTGGGACTAATGCCCTTAAGATCATCAAGAGTATATCCAATAGCAGCACGTGTGCTTCTTCAGAGTTTTCAATAATCTTTCTTCTTCATGCTCTGAAAGGTTAGCACTAATAATAACATAAGATATATCTTCTTTTCATCAAGATAAGCATATTTAAGATTATCAGGCAAGGTTTAAGCTCAAACACGGGATCACCCTTGGTGGAGGAGGATCCCCTAAGATTTCAACAAAGTTGATGCAGAATAGGTTCCTGTTTAAAGAATACTTCATCTATTTCCCTTCTTTCATTCATGAACATATCATTTTCATGGTCTAGCAAATAGTGCTAAAGGATCACAGGAGGTACGCGAGAAGCACAGACCATATTCATCTTACAAGTATCCTCCAGAACAGCGATGTTTTACTAATTTAAGAATTAAACCAAGACAATCA
>NC_053027.1:567485413-567503604 GCF_003073215.2 Triticum urartu
ATCCATATACCACTTGTATCACCATCTCTTCGCCGAACTAGTGCACCTATACAATTTACCATTGTATTGGGTGTGTTGGGGACACAAGAGACTCTTTGTTATTTGGTTGCGGGGTTGCTTGAGAGAGACCATCTTCATCCTACGCCTCCTATGGATTGATAAACCTTAGGTCATCCACTTGAGGGAAATTTGCTACTGTCCTACAAACCTCTGCACTTGGAGGCCCAACAACGTCTACAAGAAGAAGGTTGTGTAGTAGACATCAAGCTCTTTTCTAGCGCAGTTGCCGGGGAGGTGAGTGCTTGAAGGTATGTCTTTAGATCTTTCAATCGAGTCTTTTAGTTTCTTGTTTTATCACTAGTTTAGTTTATAAAATAAAACTATAAAAAATGCAATTGGGTTTGTCTCATACGCTTCACCTTTTTAATAAATTTCGTAAGTATGATCGAAAGGATAATTGTGCTCAAGTGCTAGAAGAAGAAATCTATAAAATGTTTGGCACTAAATCTTTGAATGGCGAGCATGATTGCAATGTTATTAGTACGAATTCTTTGAATATCCATGATACTAATGATGATTGCACTAGTTATGATGTCTCCTATAAACATGTCAATTTTTGTGGAGTACATTGGGTTTGTACGAACACACCAAATAGGGAAGATAGATATTGCAAGAGGCATAAGTACTTAGAAACTAAATTGTTGCAAGAAAGGCTAGATGAATGTGCTGAAAATTTAAATTATATTGGCCATACTTGTGAGCTTTGTAATGAACATGATCATTTCAATACCCAATGCAAATTGTTTCATGATCGTATCATGTCCAAAAATTGTGATGACTTGATTTCCCTTGCACATCATAATGAACTTGGTTTGCTTATGAGTTACGAAGAAATGAAACGTATAACTAATTATCTTACAGAATTTGCCCGTTATAAACTTCTTGGATTTGATCTAGAGGAAATTTATATGTATTGTGCGGTGAATTGTATTGAAAACCCTTATATTGCCAATTACATAAAGAAAACAAAACAAATAGAAGGTGAAGAGAATACTAATGAAAGGGAAGAGACTTCCCAATACCCTCCTATTATTTCTTATGATGAATCAGGTAACAAGGAAGAGCCTCCTATTCAACCAATCTCATTAATAAGGAGCTCCAAAAAGAGCATTGAATCCACACATGATGTGGTGAAGAAGAAGAAAAGAAAAAGGAAGAGAGGTAAAAAAATATCTCTCCCAAATAGTGCTGCTCCTATTACTATTGTGCCTCATGAAAATATGATTGTGGAAGATAATGATACTTCTTATGATCTTGAAAATATATTTGGCACTTGCTTGGAAGAATATAATAATTGCTATACTATTGGTGCTATCCATACTATTAATGATGAGAGTGATTATGCTTATGATATGAAAAGGCCCAAGCTTGAGGATGCTATGTTTGATGAATATGTTGTTTTTGAGAATATATTTGCTGCAATTAATGTTAGTCCCAATCTTGGGGATGCTACGTTTAATGAAGATGATATTTTTAGTCTCCCAAGTTTTGATATGCAAATTTATAATGATGATAGCATGCCTCCTACCTATGATGATTATTGTGATGATACTTATGCTATAAAAAGTAGTGATTATATTTATAAAACTTGTCATGATTATGATTATCCCTTCTCTGAACATTACTCTCTTAATGTGGAAACAATTTATAGTATTCGAGCCTCTTATGATGCTTCCACTATTCCGAATGAGAAGAATTTTGCTTATGTGGAGAGTAGTAAAATTTCTATGCTTGTAGATCATGAAAAGAATGCTTTAGGTGCTGGTTATATTGTTGAATTCATTCATTATGCTACTGAAAATTATTATGAGGGAGGAATATATGCTTGTAGGAATTGCAATAATATCAAGTTTCCTCTCTATGTGCTTAAAATTTTGAAGTTATGCTTGTTTTACCTTCCTATGCTAGTTGATTATTGTTCCCATAAGTTGTTTGCTTACAAAACCCCTATGCATAGGAAGTATGTTAGAATTAAATGTGCTAGGCATATTCTTCATGATGCTCTATTTATGTTTCAATCCTTATCATTTATGTGAGCATCATTGAAATCATCATGCCTAGCTAGGGGCATTAAACGATAGCGCTTGTTGGGAGGCAACCCAACTTTATTTTTGTTCCTTGCTTTTTGCTCCTGTTTAGTAATAAATAATTCATCTAGCCTCTGTTTATATGTGGTTTTATGCTTTTAATTAGTTTTTGTGCCAAGTAGAACCGTTGGGAAGACTTGGGGAAAGTCTTGTTGATCATGTTGTAAAAAACAGAAACTTTAGTGCTCACGAGAATTGCTGTCATTTTTATTTGGAAAGTGATATTTAGTTAATTATTTTTGTAGATGATTAATAGATAAATTCATCATGTCCAGAAATTTATTTGAGAATTTTATGAGTTCCAGAAGTATACGTTTGATCCAGATTACTACAGACTGTTCTGTTTTTGACAGATTCTGTTTTCCATGTGTTGTTTACTTATTTTGATGAATCTATGGCTAGTAAAAGAATTTATAAATCATTGAGAAGTTGGAATACAGTAAGTTTAACACCAATGTAAATAAAGAACGAGTTCATTACAGTACTTTGAAGTGGTGATTTATTTTCTTATACTAACGGAGCTTACGAGTTTTCTGTTAAGTTTTGTGTTGTGAAGTTTTCAAGTTTTGGGTAAGGATTCGATGGACTATGGAATAAGGAGTGGAAAGAGCCTAAGCTTGGGGACGCCCAAGGCACCACAAGGTAATATTAAAGGACAACCAAGAGCCTAATCTTGGGGATTCCCCGGAAGGCATCCCCTCTTTCGTCTTCGTTCATCGGTAACTTTACTTGGAGCTATATTTTTATTCGCCACATGATATGTGTTTTGCTTGGAGAGTCATGTTATTTTATTTAGTTTTGCTTGATGTTTGAATAAAATACCAAGATCTGAAATTATTAAATGTTAGAGAGTCTCCATATAGTTGCATAATTATTCGACTACTCATTGATCTTCACTTATATCTTTCGGAGTAGTTTTTCATTTGCTCTAGTACTTCACTTATATCTTTTAGAGCATGGTGGTGGATTTGTTTTATAGAAACTATTGATCTCTCATGCTTCACTTAGATTATTTTGAGAGTCTTAAATAGCATGGTAATTTTCTTAAAATCCTAATATGCTAGGTATTCAAGATTAGTAAAATTTTCTTATGAGTGTTTTGAATACTAAGAGAAGTTTGATGCTTGATGATTGTTTTGAGATATGGAGGTAATAATATCAAGGTCGTGCTAATTGAGTAGTTGTGAATTTGAGTAATACTTGTGCTGAAGTCTGCAAGTCCCGTAGCATGCACGTATGGTAAACGTTGTGTAACAAATTTGAAACATGAGGTGTTATGTGATTGTCTTCCTTATGAGTGGCGGTCGGGGACGAGCGATGGTCTTTTCCTACCTATCTATCCCCCTAGGAGCATGCACATTGTACCGAGGTTTTTGATGACTTGTAGATTTTTGCAATAAGTATGTGAGTTCTTCATGACTAATGTTGAGTCCATGGATTATACGCACTCTCACCCTTCCATCCTTACTAGCCTCTTCGGTACCGTGCATTGCCCTTTCTCACATTGAGAGTTGGTGCAAACTTCACCGGTGCATCCAAACCCCGTGATACGATACGCTCCTTCACACATAAACCTCCTTATATCTTCCTCAAAACAGCCACCATACCTACCTATTATGGCATTTCCATAGCCATTCCGAGATATATTGCCATGCAACTTTCCACCATTCAGTTTATCATGACACATTCATCATTGTCATATTGCTTAGCATGATCATGTAGTTGACATAGTATTTGTGGAAATGCCACCGTTCATAATTCTTTCATACATGTCACTCTTGGTTCATTGCATATCCCGGTACACCGCCGGAGGCATTCATATAGAGTCATACATTGTTCTAGTATAGAGTTATAATCATTGAGTGGTAAATAAATAGAAGAGTGATGATCATCATTTTCTAGAGCATTGTCCCAAGTGAGGAATAAAAAGGGAAAGGCCATAAAAAAGAGAAGGCCCAAAAAAATAGAAAGGCCATAAAAAGAAAAAATGCCAAATAAAAAAATGATAGAAAAAGAGAGAAGGGACAATGCTACTATCCTTTTACCACACGTGTGCTTCAAAGTAGTACCATGATCTTCATAGTAGAGAGTCTCTTATGTTATCACTTTCATATACTAGTGGGAATTTTTCATTATAGAACTTGGCTTGTATATTCCAACAATGGGCCCCTCAAGTGCCCTAGGTCTTCGTGAGCAAGCAAGTTGGATGCACACCCACTAGTTTCTTTTGTTGAGCTTTCATACATTTATAGCTCTAGTGCATCCGTTGCATGGCAATCCCTACTCCTTGCGTTAACATCAATCGGTGGGCATCTCCATAGCCCATTGATTAGCCTCGTTGATGTGAGACTTTATCCTTTTTGTCTTATCCACATAACCCCCTCATTATTCTATTCCACCCATAGTGCTATATCCATGGCTCGCGCTCATGTATTGCGTGAAAGTTTATAGGTTTGAGATTACTAAAGTATGAAACAATTGCTTGGCTTGTCATCGGGGTTGTGCATGATGAGAGCATTCTTGTGTGACGAAAATGAAACATGACTAAACTATATGGTTTTGTAGGGATAACTTTCTTTGGCCATGTTATTTTGAGAAGATATGATTGCTTTGTTATTATGCTTGAAATATTATTATTTTTATGTCAATATGAACTTTTGTATTGAATCTTATGGATCTGAATATTCATGCCACAATTAAGAAGAATTACATTGAAATTATGCCAAGTAGCACTCCGCATCAAAAATTTTGTTTTTATCATTTACCTACTCGAGGACGAGCAGGAATTAAGCTTGGGGATGCTTGATACGTCTCCAACGTATCTATAATTTTTGATTGCTCCATGCTATGTTATCTACTGTTTTGGGCAGTATTGGACTTTATTATCCACTTTTATATTATTTTTGGGACTAACCTATTAACCGGAGGCCCAGCCTAGAATTGCTGTTTTTTTCCTATTTCAGTGTTTCGAAGAAACGGAATATCAAACGGAGTCGAAACGGAACGAAATCAACTGGAAAAGTTATTTTTGGAAGGAAAGCTACCGGATGGACTTCGAGCCCACGTCAAGAGCCAAGGGAGGTGCTCACGAGGGTGGCCCCCCCCCTAGGGCGCGCCCCCTGCTTCGTGGGGCCCCCGAAGCTCCACCGGCGTACTTCCTGCACCCATATATACTCACGTACCCTAAAACTTCTAGAACAGACAATAGATCAGGAGTTCCGCCACCAGAAGCCTCCGTAGCCACCGAAAGCCAATCTAGACCCATTCCGGCACCCTGCCGGAGGGGGCAATCCCTCTCCGGTGGCCATCTTCATCATCCCGGTGCTCTCCATGACGAGGAGGGAGTAGTTCTCCCTCGGGGCTGAGGGTATGTACCAGTAGCTATGTGTTTGATCTCTCTCTCTCTCTCTCTCTCTCTCGTGTTCTTGAGGTGATACGATCTTGATGTATCGCGAGCTTTGCTATTATATTTGGATCTTATGTTTCTCCTCCCCCTCTACTCTCTTGTAATGGATTGAGTTTCCCCTTTGAAGTAATCTTATCGGATTGAGTCTTTAAAGATTTGAGAACACTTGATGTATGTCTTGCCATGCGTATTTGTGGTGACAATAGGATACCACGTGATTCACTTGATGTATGTTTTGGTCATCAACTTGCGGGTTCCGCCCATGAACCTATGCATAGGGGTTGGCACACGTTTTCGTCGTGATTCTCCGGTAGAACTTTGGGGCACTCTTTGAGGTCCTATGTGTTGGTTGAATAGATGAATCTGAGATTGTGTGATGCATATCCTATAATCATACCCACGGATACTTGAGGTGACATTGGAGTATCTAGGTGACATTAGGGTTTTGGTTGATTTGTGTCTTAAGGTGTTATTCTAGTACGAACTTTTGGGCTGTTTGTGACACTTATAGGAATAGCCCAACGGATTGATTGGAAAGAATAACTTTGAGGTGGTTTCGTACCCTACCATAATCTCTTCGTTTGTTCTCCGCTATTAGTGACTTTGGAGTGACTCTTTGTTGCATGTTGAGGGATAGTTATGTGATCCAATTATGTTATTATTGTTGAGAGGACTTGCACTAGTGAAAGTATGAACCCTAGGCCTTGTTTCAACGCATTGCAATACCGTTTAGCGCTCACTTTTATCATTAGTTACCTTGCTGTTTTTATATTTTCAGATTACAAAAACCATTATCTACTATCCATATTGCACTTGTATCACCATCTCTTCACCGAACTAGTGCACCTATACAATTTAGCATTGTATTGGGTGTGTTGGGGACACAAGAGACTCTTTGTTATTTGGTTGCAGGGTTGTTTGAGAGAGACCATCTTCATCCTACGCCTCCCACGGATTGATAAACCTTAGGTCATCCACTTGAGGGAAATTTGCTACTGTCCTACAACCTCTGCACTTGGAGCCCAACAACGTCTACAAGAGAAGGTTGTGTAGTAGAATCAAGCTCTCAAAACTGGTAGAAACCCTGCAACCTTCTTCTTGTAGACGTTGTTGGGCCTCCAAGTGGAGAGGTTTGTAGGACAGTAGCAAATTTCCCTCAAGTGGATGACCTAAGGTTTATCAATCCGTAGGAGGCGTAGGATGAAGATGGTCTCTCTCAAGCAACCCTGCAACCAAATAACAAAGAGTCTCTTGTGTCCCCAACACACCCAATACAATGGTAAATTGTATAGGTGCACTAGTTCGGCGAAGAGATGGTGATACAGGTGGTATATGGATGGTAGATATAGGTTTTTGTACTTTGAAATATAAAAACAGAAAGGTAACTAATGATAAAAGTGAGCACAAAGGTATTGCAATGCATTGAAACAAGGCCTAGGGTTCATACTTTCACTAGTGCAAGTTCCTCAACAATAATAACATAATTGGATCACATAAATATCCCTCAACATGCAACAAAGAGTCACTTGAAAGTCACTAATAGCGGAGAACAAACGAAGAGATTATGGTAGGGTACGAAACCACCTCAAAGTTATCCTTTCTGATCGATCTATTCAAGAGTCCGTAGTAAAATAACATGAAGCTATTCTTTCCATTCAATCTATCATAGAGTTCGTACTAGAATAACACCTTAAGACACAAATCAACCAAAACCCTAATGTCACCTAGATACTCCAATGTCACCTCAAGTATCCGTGGGTATGATTATACGATATGCATCACACAATCTCAGATTCATCTATTCAAACCAACACAAAGTACTTCAAAGAGTGCCCCAAAGATTCTACCGGAGAGTCAAGACGAAAACGTGTGCCAACCCCTATGCATAGGTTCATGGGCGGAACCCGCAAGTTGATCACCAAAACATACATCAAGTGGATCAATAGAATACCCCATTGTCACCATGGGTATCCCACGCAAGACATACATCAAGTGTTCTCAAATCCTTAAAGACTCAATCCGATAAGATAACTTCAAAGGGAAAACTCAATCCATTACAAGAGAGTAGAGGGGGAGAAACATCATAAGATCCAACTATAATAGCAAAGCTCGCGATACATCAAGATCGTCCACCTCAAGAACACGAGAGAGAGAGAGAGATCAAACACATAGCTACTGGTACATACCCTCAGCCCCAAGGGAGAACTACTCCCTCCTCGTCATGGAGAGCGCGGGATGATGAAGATGGCCATCGGAGAAGGATTCCCCCTCCGGCAGGGTGCCAGAACGGGTCTAGATTGGTTTTCGGTGGCTACGGAGGCTTTTTGTGGCGGAACTCCCGATCTATTCTCGTCTCTAATAGTTTTAGGGTATATGGATATATATAGGCGGAAGAAATACATCAGGGGAGCCACGAGGGGCCCATGAGGGTGGAGGGCGCGCCCAGGGGGGGCGCCCCCTGCCTCGTGCTCTCCTCATTGATCCCTTGACGTGCACTGCAAGTCTCCTGTATTGCTTTCTTTCCAAAAATAACTTTTCCGAAGGCCTCATTCCATTTGGACTCCGTTTGATATTCTTTTTCTGCGAAACACTGAAACAAGGGAAAAACAGAAACTGGCACTGGGCTCTGGGTTAATAGGTTAGACCGAAAAATCATATAAAATATCATATAAATGCATATAAAACATCCAAGGTTGATAATATAAAATCATGGAACAATAAAAAATTATAGATACGTTGGAGATGTATCACCGACCATGTCCCAATCCTGCTTCGCTATTCCGATATGCATACATGTAACAAAATTCCGAAAGCATTCAAATACGAACTCATGTGGGAGCGAGACCCGGACCTTTTCAACTTTGTTGGCACTGGATGGAAAGAGAAGGCAGGGAGTATAGTAGCGGAGGTCCGGGATAAATTAAAGGACTTGTCATGGAATCTTGCTAATTGGGATCGAACCCATTTTGGTTCGGTGAGATCAGAAATTGCGCATCAAAAAGCAGAACTGGATCGATTGCGCTCTTCGAGAGGAGGAGCCGTGCCTAATCATCTGGAGATTAAGATCACAGGCAGACTAGTCGAGCTGTACCATAGAGAAGAAATTGTTTGGAGGCAGCGAGCTCGGCTGGAGTGGTTGCAACACGGAGATAAAAATACTTATTATTTCCATTTATGGGTGAGTCGAAGGAGGAGGAAAAACCAAGTCAGGGCCCTCCAGCACCCGGATGGACAGATGACAGAAGACACGCTGGAGAAGGAGGCTCTCACTACAGCTTTTTACACGGATTTATACACATCTAATGGGGTACAAAACATGCATCATGTGCTTGATACTATCCCATGTAAGGTAATATGGGAAATGAATGAACAACTTAATGCACCCTATAGCCAGAAGGCAGTGAAGGAGGCCTTATTTTAGATGTACCCAACGAAGGCTCCTGGTCCAGATGGATTTCCTGCACACTTTTTTCAGCAACACTGTAGGTCTGTGGCGAGGAGGTAACAAGAGTTGTGTTGAGAATTGTTGAGGGCACAGAATCAGCGGAATGCATTAATGAGATGACCTTGGTTTTGATCCCCAAGGTAAAGAACCCAAACCTTCTGTCACAGTTATGTCCTATTAGCCTATGCAATGTCTTGCATAAGATAGCGTCAAAGGTTATTTCAAATCTCTTGAAGTTGATATTGCCTGATATTATCTCAGAAGAACAATCAGCATTTATGCCAGGTACACAAACTACTGATAACATACTGCCTATGAGTGCCGCCACTTCATGAAAAGGAACAAGGCGAAGAAGAACCAACATTGTGCATTAAAATTGGATATGATGAAGGCTTATGACAAAGTGGAATGGGCTTACTTGAAATCTATAATGCTAAAATTGGGCTTCACAGAGAAGTGGGTGGAAATTGTCATGGGAATGGTGAGCTCAACAAAATTCTCTGCTTTGTTTAATGGAAAAAAACTTCAGTAGTTTCAACCATCTTGTGGGATTCGTCAGGGGGATCCAATTTTCCCATACCTGTTCTTGATTGCAGCAGAGGGCCTTTCGTGCTTGTTAAAATCAAAAAATGAGTCATCAAATCTCCATGGGCTACAAGTGGCACCGTTGGTGCCACCGGTGAGCCATCATTTGTTTGCAGATGACAGCCTGTTGTTTTTCAAGGTGAATGGTTTGGGAGCAAATGAGGTGATACAGTGTTGGAGGTGTGTTGTCAAGCCATGGGGCAGCGAATTAATCATGATAAATCCTCAATTCTCTTTAGCAAAGGTGTGGCGAAAGCTGTTTGTGATGAAATAAAAGGTATACTCAACGTTCCTAATGAGACTCTTAATGAAAAATATTTGGGTATGCCTCCAGATGTAGGAGCTACAAAAAACAATGCTTTCAAATACTTGAAGGACCGCTTGTGGAGTAAAATATAGCGATGAATTGAGTACTGAAAGCACAAAGTGCTCCCTAGGTGGTTTTGATAATTGATGACAACATATCTCTTGTTGGACTAACATTTCGATCTAGCATGTTTTAGATAAGTTCAAATAATGGAGTGGCATGGACTAAAGGTTTCTGGAACTCCTTCAAGATGCTGAGGACAAAGGATTGGCTAAAGCTTCAAGCTCAAGACTCTTCATTTTATATTTTAGTGATCCAAGATCACATTGAGTCTTTAGGAAAAGCCAATACTATCAAGGAGGGATGAGGTGTTGCTTAATGAGCCTCTTGCTTCATGTGCTTAGTGATATGCTCCAAAACCCTCAACTACTTTCCCATATCCACATATGACCTAAACCCTAAGCCAAACTCGGTCCTACCGATTCTTCCTATCCGGCGCCACCGAGTTTCACTTGTCATAAGCCACTGCCAAACCCTAATCAGTTCGGTCTCACGATGGGATCTCGGTCTCACCGAGATGGGCTTGCAAACTCTCTGTTACCCATCGCAATATTCTCGGTCCCACGAGATAATGCAATCGGTCCCACCGAAGTTTGCTTGGCCAAATCTCAGTTTCACTTATTACCCAAATCGGTCCCACCGGTTTGAAGTAATCGGTCAAACCGAGTTTTGGATTTACTAACGATAGCACATCGGTCACCGAGTTGATCCAGGCTCAGAAATCCTAACGGTCACTAGGTTTACATTTTTGGTCCGACCGAGTTTATTGATTCGGTCCCACCGAGATTGGAAAACTGTGTAACAGTTGGATTTTGTGTGGAGGCTATATATACCCCTCCACCTCCTCTTCATTCGATGAGAGAGCCATCAGAAACACACACACCATTCCAACTCATATGTTCTGAGAGAGAACCACCTACTCATGTGTTGAGACCAAGACATTCCATTCCTACCATATGAATCTTGATCTCTAGCCTTCCCAAGTTGCTTTCCACTCAAACCTTCTTTCCACCAAATCCAAATCCTATGAGAGAGAGTTGAGTGTTCGGGAGACTATCATTTGAAGCACAAGAGCAAGGAGTTCATTACCTACACACCATTTGTTACTTCTTGGAGAGTGGTGTCTCCTAGATTGGCTAGGTGTCACTTGGGAGCCTCCGGCAAGATTGTGGAGTTGAACCAAGGAGTTTGTAAGGGCAAGGAGATCGCCTACTTCATGAAGATCTACCGCTAGTGAGGCAAGTCCTGTGTGGGCGATGGCCATGGTGGGATAGACAAGGTTGCTTCTTCGTGGACCCTTTGTGGGTGGTTGCTTCTTCGTGGACCCTTCGTGGGTGGAGCCCTGTGTGGACTCGCGCAACTGTTACCCTTCGTGGGTTGAAGTCTCCATCAACGTGGATGTAGGATAGCACCACCTATCCGAACCACGGGAAAAACATTCGTGTCTTCAATTGCGTTTGAATTCTCCAAACCCTTCTCTTTACAATCTTGCAAGTTGCATGCTTTACATTCCGCTGCTCATATACTCTTTGCATGCTTGCTTGATATGTATTGTGTATGTTGAAATTGTGCCTAAACTCCACTTAAACCGAAAAAGCTTAAAAATTGCAACTTTAGCACTAAGTGTCTAATCACCCCCCCTCTAGACACATCTACTTCTAGATCCTACAAGTGGTATCAGAGCTTTGGTCTCCATTGCCTTGGTTTAATCACCATTGGAGGAAGATGGATGTGTCTACATTAGGGAGTCTTAGACATAGAGTGCCTATTCTTGAGGGAGAGTATTTTCATGAGTGGAAAAATGAGATGCTTGTAATCTTCAATCAATATCATTTGAACAAGTATATTCCTAGCCCTTGTGCACCCCATATTGATCCCTTGCATCCTACCCTAGATGAAGATATTGACATGATTCGCAATCTTAGAACTATTGAGCTCATCATTAGAGGATTGCCCAAAAATTTGATTGCTAGTTTGCCTACTCACAATTGTGCCTATACCATATGGAAATTTCTTGAGGAACGATTTCCCGATTATTCCTTGAAAACTTTGGATGAAATTCTCCATAAATCTATTGCCTTGATTAAGATGAACTCTAGTGATCCTAGTTTTGGTAAATGTCTTTTTGAACTTGCCAATCTTAAGCATGCTAAAGGAGATGTTGGAATCATTAATGATATCATATTCAAAGCTATAAGAATTCATAAAAGTAACCACTTTGATCATTTATCTAATGAATTACCCTCTCTAGGAAATGATGAGTCACAAGATCATGATGAACATGAATATTATGATGATGATAGTGACTTCGATCTTGATGATGCAATGAGACATTTTGGTCTTATGGCAAATCTTCGGGGATATGAATCAGGAGGAAAGGAATGGGTTCTTGATAGTGGATGTATTGATCATATGACCAGAGATGAAGAGATGTTTCGTGAGCTTGCTGAAAACAACGGCCCTCGAAAATATGTCACCTTTGGTGATAATTCAAAGGGTAAAGTGGTTGGCCTTGGTAAGGTGGCCATCTCACATGATAGTTCCATTCAAAATGTCATGCTCGTTGAATCTCTTGGCTACAACTTACTTTCAGTATCTAGACTTGCTGATTTCGGTTTGAATGTCCTATTTACTGAGGTGGATTGCCAAGTATTTCGTCGAGACAATCATAAAATGGTCTTTACGGGTATGCGTAGAGGTGATCTTTACATTGTCGATTTCTCTAAAAAGGCACAACCTAAAACTTGCTTTGTTGCTAAATCCTCAAAAGGTTGGTTGTGGCATAGACGACTAGGTCACGTTGGCATGAGAAACCTTGACAAGCTTATTAAAGGAAATCATATCCTTGGAGTCAACGATGTCATATTTGATAAGGATAGACTTTGCAGTGCTTGTCAAGCAGGTAAACAGGTTGGAGGAAGACATCCCGTGAAGAACATCAGGACCACAAGGAGGCCACTCGAGCTACTTCACATGGATCTTTTTGGTCCCAACGCCTACAAGAGTCTCGGTGGAAATTCTTTTGGTCTAGTTATAGTTGATGACTTTTCAAGATTTACGTGGGTGTTCTTTCTTAATGACAAGTCGCAGGTCCAGAAGATCTTCAGAAACTTCGCTAGGAAAGCCCAAAATCAGTTTGATGTGAAGATCAAGAAGGTTCGGAGTGACAACGGAACGGAGTTCAAGAATGCAAATGTGGACACCTTTCTTGACGAAGAAGGGATTTCACACGAGTTCTCGGCTACGTACACACCTCAACAAAATGGAGTTGTTGAGAGGAAGAACCGGACGCTCATCGAAATGGCAAGAACGATGCTTGATGAATACAAGACGCCAAAGCACTTTTGGGCAGAAGCAGTTGAGACAGCTTGTCACGCAACAAATCGCTTATATCTTCACAAGCTACTCGGCAAGACGGCATACGAGCTCCTCACCGGTAACAAGCCTCAAGTTGGATACTTTCGAGTATTCGGCTCAAAGTGCTACATTCTTGATAAGCATCGTCGTTCAAAGTTTGCTCCTAAATCTCATGAAGGTTTTCTACTTGGTTATGGATCAAACTCTCACACTTACCGTGTCTACAACAATTTCACCCGAAAGGTTGAAGAAACGGTAGATGTGAAGTTTGATGAATCTAATGGCTCGCAAGTAGAGCAATTGCCAATTGATGTAGGAGACAAAGACCCTTCAGAAGCAATTCAAGACTTGTCCATTGGCAAAATTCGTCCAACGGAGGTGAAGGAGAGTACTTCATCCGTCCAAGTGGAAGCTTCTACTTCACGACAAGGTGAACCAAGAATCGACACGGAAGCATCCACAAGTGGGACACATCAAGATGAAGAAAACGAGGAAATACGTCAAGACGAACATCAACAACCTCCTTCTCCACCACGACAAGAGAACGACGATGTCAACAATGAAGAAGGCCAAGAAGAAGAACAAGATGAAGAAGATGCTCAATGAAGACCCAAGCAAAAACTCTCACGAGTTCGAGCAAGAATTGCCAAAGATCATCCCGTCGAGCAAATCCTCAATGATATACAAACCAGGATAATCACTCGCTCAAAAACTCGTTTAGCTAACTTTTGTGAAAACTATTCATTCATCTCTAGCATTGAACCTATGAAGGTTGAAGAAGCATTGGAATATCCAGATTGGATAAACGCTATGCATGAAGAGCTACATACTTTTGAGAGAAACCAAGTTTGGACATTGGTCGAGAAGCCCGACAACAACCACAACATCATTGGTACCAAATGGGTGTTTCGTAACAAGCAAGATGAAGATGGACAAGTGGTTCGCAACAAAGCACGTATCGTCGCCCAAGGTTACACACAAGTCGAAGGTATGGACTATGGTGAGACATATGCTCCCGTTGCTAGACTTGAGTCCATTCGCATCTTACTTGCCTATGCTAATCACCATAATATCACCTTGTACCAAATGGACATTAAGAGTGCTTTTCTAAATGGCGAAATAGAGGAGGAAGTTTATGTCAAACAACCTCCCGGCTTTATCAATCCTAAGAAACCAAATCATGTTTACAAACTTCACAAAGCTCTTTATGGTCTTAAACAAGCTCCTAGAGCATGGTATAAATGCTTGACCAAGTTCCTTACTACAAGTGGTTTTGAAATTGGTAAAATTGATTCTACTCTTTTTACTAAAAGGGTTAATGGAGAACTATTCGTATGCCAAATTTATGTTGATGATATCATATTTGGTTCAACTAACCCTCTCTTTAGTGAAAAGTTTGGAAAGCTAATGTCATAGAAGTTTGAGATGTCTATGATGAGTGAACTCAAATTCTTTCTCGGGTTGCAAATCAAGCAAACTAAGGAAGGTACATTTGTCTCTCAAACAAAGTACACCAAGGACTTATTCAAGAAGTTCAATATGCAAGAATGCAAAGGTATGTCTACACCCATGCCTACTAGTGGACATAATGATTTGACCAAAGATGGTGAACCGGTTGATCAAAAGGTTTATCGCTCTATGATTGGTTCATTGTTATACCTATGTGCTTCACGTCCCGATATTATGCTAAGTGTGTGCATGTGTGCACGATATCAAGCTGCTCCTAAAGATTGTCATCTTAAGGCTGTGAAAAGGATAGTGAGATACTTAATCCATACACCAAATTTTGGCATTTGGTATCCTAAGAGGTCTTCTTTCGATCTTGTTGGCTATTCCGACTTGGATTATGCCGGAGACAAGGTTGATAGAAAGTCCACTTCGGGTACTTGTCAATTTCTTGGTAGATCTCTTGTGTCTTGGTCTTCCAAGAAACAAAACTCAGTATCCTTATCCACCGCCGAAGCAGAATACATTGTCGCTGGTTCATGTTGTGCTCAATTACTTTGGATGACCCAAACTCTTAAAGATTATGGGATTTATGTGAAACATGTTCCACTGCTTTGTGACAATGAAAGTGCTATCAAAATTGGTCATAATCCTGTACAACATTCTCGAACTAAGCATATCGAAGTTCGTCATCATTTCATTCGAGATCATGTTGCTAAGGGTGACATCAATCTTAAGCATGTTCGCACTAATAAGCAATTAGCGGATATATTCACTAAACCACTTGATGAGAAAGCGTTTTGCAGGTTGAGAGGAGAATTGAACATCATTGATGCTTCGAACTTGGAGTAGAAACTCCATTGGATACATGCAAGACATGAGCTTATGACTAATCCATGATATATCTCTTATGATAACCATCTTATGTCTTGGATATATTTGCACCTTGCATGTTGTCTAACCCATGTAGGTGCTTGGTTGAATCTAATTCCATGAGATTGCGACTCACTCATATCTTGAGCAATCTCTACATCACCAAGACTCTACACAATAGTGGTTGAAGACAAGGAAGCACAAAACCATTCAAACATATCCTTTGACAAATTCTATATTAAGCTTCATGATTGTCATTTTTGGATACACAAGTGCTCTTCCTTGCAATAACTAACCCATGTAGGTAGATGAACTGAAACTCCAAGTGGTGCTCCCAACTCTTGATGAACTACATCAACCTTGAGCACCCACACAAGTTCAACTACATGAGCAAGAACCACATCACCACCCAAGGTATGTTATTCCATCTTAGAGAAGCTTTACTCCAAGACATGAGTCAAAGCAACTCAACAAGATGTGAATACATCAAGATGCTTAAACGAAAAATGGTAACCCCATTTTGAGCTTAAACGATTAGTATGACCTATGATCAAGTGTCCTCACTTGACTCCTAAGTCAATATACTCTAACATAGGTGACTATGTCACCGCCCAATTCTAGATGAAGTTCTCTTGTGTTCTTTTCTGCGTTATTGCACTTGTCCCTTGCATATTTGTTTCTTTCTTTTTCAATCAAAAAAAAACACTTCATCTAGAAACTTTCACTCTTTTCTTTTTGATTTTTGTTCTACATATTTCTGCATCAAATTCCTTGCAAATCTTTCAGCTAATTCATTGCAAATCTTTGTGAGATCTTACTTGACTAGTGAGCTGAGGTGACAAGTGTTTTTCTCTGTGTAAACTCGGTTTCACCGACTTGCAATTTTCGGTCCAACCGAATCTTTTCGGTACCACCAAAATATGCCACTCGGTGCCACCAACTTTGCAATCAGAAAAATAGTTTGCCACTTGTTCTACATTTCTTCTGATCCAGCTCCACTCAATGAATCTTGTCCTCCACAAGCATCACAATTTTATCCTCTACTTTGTGCTGAATCTCAAGGACCAAACCTATTCGACGGATTCCAGGAAAAACCTTCTTGGAAATTGATGTCAAAGGGGGAGAGAGAGATCACATCAAAGCTTGTAGGAGGGAGAGATCACATCAAGGGAGAGAAACAGTCTCAAGGACCAAACCTACAAGAGAGAAAGTATTAAGGGGGAGAGAGAGACCTCAAGGGGGAGAGAAAGTCTCAAGGATCCCAGATGTTGTTAAGGGGGGGAGAGAGATTTCCAGGGAGAGAAAATACTCAAGGATCCCAGATGCTTGATGTTCAAGAGGAGAGATGCCACATGTCTTTTTTTTGGGGGAAAGACATGTTCATATGAACTCATTTGAATTAGGTTCTATTCATATCTTTCAGCTCTGATTTTCTGTTTCCTATCTTCTCTCAATATCCCATGTAAGATTCAGGGGGAGCAAGACACCTAAGGGAAAAGAAATCAGTCAAATTCATTGCATATCTTTATTCTTGGGGACATGTTGAATTCAATATGGTACCTTGTACTCACTCTCTACATGTCATCCCAATCTTGGTATTCTTGTGGTTTCTTTTGTTTGCTCTGATGCATATGGCTAGTGGACGTACCTGTGTTATCTAACCTTGTTTGTGCAGGTTCATTCCATCCTAAGCCAACTCAAGACCACAAGGTAAGTATATGCATCAAAATCATGAGTATGAGGAGTTCTTGCTTATGTACATACTGTTTGCAAGAAGGACTCATGAGCATGAAGGTATTTTCCTTGATAATCTTTTGCTTTGATGCATATGGCCAAGATACATGTAACACTTTGCCTACTCTGTCATGGTTATGCTCTCACATGCCTCTCTATTTCATAATTACATGAGTGCATACATGAAGGGGGAGCCTATGCTTGTTACATGTCCTTCCAAAGCTTTACTTGATGTTCTTTATATCTTTATCCAAAGCTTTGATGTATGTTGCCATCAATTACCAAAAAGGGGGAGATTGAAAGCACAAGTGCTCCCTAGGTGGTTTTGATAATTGATGACAACATATCTCTTGTTGGACTAACATTTCAATCTAGCATGTTTCAGATAAGTTCAACAATGGAGTGGCATGGCATGGATGTGAAAGTGGAACCCTCAAGATGCTAAGGACAAAGGATTGGCTAAAGCTTCAAGCTCAAGACTCTTCATTTTACATTTTAGTGATCCAAGATCACATTGAGTCCATAGGAAAAGCCAATACTATCAAGGAGGGATGAGGTGTTGCTTAATGAGCCTCTTGCTTCATGTGCTTAATGATATGCTCCAAAATCCTCAACTACTTTCCCATATCCACATATGACCTAAACCCTAAGCCAAACTCGGTCCTACCGATTCTTCCTATCCGGCGCCACCGAGTTTCACTTGTCATAAGCCACTGCCAAACCCTAATTAGTTCGGTCTCACCGATGGGATCTCGGTCTCACCGAGATGGGCTTGCAAACTCTCTGTTACCCATTGCAATATTCTCGGTCCCACCGAGATATGCAATCGGT
>NC_053027.1:567504604-567545503 GCF_003073215.2 Triticum urartu
GACTCAATGCCCGACCACTGCAAAAGATAGAGAGAAAATGAAAGATGTTCCCTATGCTTCAGCCATAGGCTCTATCATGTATGCAATGCTGTGTACCAGACCTGATGTATGTCTTGCTATAAGTCTAGCAGGGAGGTACCAAAGTAATCCAGGAGTGGATCACTGGACAGCGGTCAAGAACATCCTGAAATACCTGAAAAGGACTAAGGATATGTTTCTCGTATATGGAGGTGACAAAGAGCTCATCATAAATGGTTACATTGATGCAAGCTTTGACACTGATCCGGACGATTCTAAATCGCAAACCGGATACGTGTTTACATTAAACGGTGGAGCTGTCAGTTGGTGCAGTTCTAAACAAAGCGTTGTGGCGGGATCTACATGTGAAGCAGAGTACATAGCTGCTTCGGAAGAAGCAAACAAAGGAGTCTGGATGAAGGAGTTCATATCCGATCTAGGTGTCATACCTAGTGCATCGGGTCCAATTAAAATCTTTTGTGACAATACTGGTGCAATTGCCTTGGCAAAGGAATCCGGATTTCACAAGAGAACCAAGCACATCAAGAGACGCTTCAATTCCATCCGGGATCTAGTCCAGGTGGGAGACATAGAGATTTGCAAGATACATACGGATGTGAATGTAGCAGACCCGTTGACTAAGCCTCTTCCACGAGCAAAACATGATCAGCACCAAATCTCCATGGGTGTTAGAATCATTACTGTGTAATCTAGATTATTGACTCTAGTGCAAGTGGGAGACTGAAGGAAATACGCCCTAGAGGCAATAATAAAGTTACTATTTATTTACTTATATCATGATAAATGTTTATTATTCATGCTAGAATTGTATTATCCAGAAACATAATACTTGTGTGAATACATAGACAAACTAAACGTCACTAGTGTGCCTCTACTTGACTAGCTCGTTAATCAAAGATGGTTATGTTTCCTAACCATAGACATGTGTTGTCATTTGATTACCGGGATCACATCATTAGGAGAATGATGTGATTGACATGACCCATTCCATTAGCTTAGCACCCGATCGTTTAGTATGTTGCTATTGCTTTCTTCATGACTTATACATGTTCCTATGACTATGAGATTATGCAACTCCCGTTTGCCAGAGGAACACTTTATGTGCTACCAAACGTCACAACGTAACTGGGTGATTATAAAGGAGCTCTACAGGTGTCTCATTCACCGAGGTCTTTCATTGAAAAAATCTTATTCAAGTATCCTTTTATGCTATTCAGAAATTCAGTATCATTTCCAATCAACAATATGTCATCCACATATAATATTAGAAATGCTACAGATCTCCCACTCACTTTCTTGTAAATACAGACTTCTCCAAAAGTCCGTATAAAACCATATGCTTTGATCACACTATCAAAGCGTATATCCCAACTCCGAGATGCTTGCACCAGTCCACAAATGGATAGCTGGAGCTTACACACTTTGTTAGCACCTTTTGGATCGACAAAACCTTCTGGTTGCATCATATACAACTCTTCTTGAAGATATCCATTAAGGAATGCAATTTTGACATCCATTTGCCAAATTTCATAATCATAAAATGCGGCAATTGCTAACATGATTCGGACGGACTTAAGCATCGCTACTGGTGAGAAAGTCTCATCGTAGTCAACTCCTTGAACTTGTCAAAAACCTTTTGCAACAAGTCGAGCTTTGTAGACAGTAATATTACCATCAACGTCAGTCTTCTTCTTGAAGATCCATTTATTCTCTATGGCTTGCTGATCATCCGGCAAGTCAACCAAAGTCCACACTTTGTTCTCATACATGGATCCCATCTCAGATTTCATGGCCTCAAGCCATTTTGCGGAATCTAGTCTCATCATTGCTTCCTCATAGTCCGTAGGTTCGTCATGGTCAAGTAACATGACCTCCAGAACAGGATTACCGTACCACTCTGGTGCGGATCTTACTCTAGTTGACCTACGAGGTTTGGTAGTAACTTGATCAGAAGTGTCATGATCATCATCATCAGCTTCCTCACTAATTGTTGTAGGAATCACTGAAACTAATTTCTGTGATGGACTACTTTCCAATAAGGGAGCAGGTATAATTACCTCTCAAGTTCTACTTTCCTCCCACTCACTTCTTTCATGACAAACTCTTTCTCTAGAAAGGATCCATTCTTAGCAACGAATATCTTGCCTTCATATCTGTAATAGAAGGTGTACCCAACAACCTCCTTTGGGTATCCTATGAAGACACATTTCTCCGATTTGGGTTTGAGCTTATCAGGTTGAAGCTTTTTCACATAAGCATCACAACCCCAAACTTTAAGAAACGACAACTTGGGTTTCTTGCCAAACCACAGTTCATAAGGTGTCGTCTCAACGGATTTCGATGGTGCCCTATTTAACGTGAATGCAGTCGTCTCTAAAGCATAACCCCAAAACGATAGCGGTAAATCAGTAAGAGACATCATAGATCGCACCATATCTAATAAAGTGCGGTTACGAAGTTTGGACACACCATTACGCTATGGTGTTCCAGGTGGCGTGAGTTGCGAAACTATTCCGCATTTTTCAAATAAAGACCAAACTCATAACTCAAATATTCACCTCCACAATCAGATCGTAGAAACTTAATTTTCTTGTTACGATGATTTTCCACTTCACTCTAAAATTCTTTGAACTTTTCAAATGTTTCAGACTTATGTTTCATCAAGTAGATATACCCATATATGCTTAAATCATCTGTGAAGGTCAGAGAATAACGATACACGCCACGAGCATCAACACTCATCGGATCACATACATCAATATGTATTATTTCCAATAAGTCTGTTGCTTGTTCCATTGTTCCGGAGAACGGAGTCTTAGTCATCTTGCCCATGAGGCATGGTTCGCAAGCATCAAGTGATTCCAAAAGCCCATAAGCATGGAGTTTCTTCATGCGCTTTACACCAATATGACCTAAATGGCAGTGCCACAAATAAGTTGCACTATCATTATTAAACTTATATCTTTTGGCTTCAATACTATGAATATGTGTATCACTACTATCAAGATTTAGTAAAAATAGACCACTCATCAAGGGTGCATGACCATAAAAGATATTACTTATATAAATAGAACAACCATTATTCTCTGATTTAAATGAATAACCGTCTCGCATCAAACAAGATCCAGATATAATGTTCATGCTTAACGCTGGCACCAAATGACAATTATTTAGGTCTAAAACTAATCCCGAAGGTAGATGTAGAGGTAGCGTGCCGACGGCGATCACATCGACTTTGGAACCAATTCCCACGCGCATCGTCACCTCGTCCTTAGCCAATCTTCGCTTAATCCGTAGCCCCTGTTTCGAGTTGCAAATATTAGCAACAGAACCAGTATCAAATACCCAGGCGCTACTGCGAGCATTAGTAAGGTACACATCAATAACATGTATATCAAATATACCTTTCACTTTGCCATCCTTCTCATCCGCCAAATACTTGGGGCAATTCCGCTTCCAGTGACCAGTCCCTTTGCAGTAGAAGAACTCAGTCTCAGGCTTAGGTCCAGACTTGGGCTTCTTCACTGGAGCAGCAACTTGCTTGTTGTTGTTCTTGAAGTTCCCCTTCTTCCCTTTGCCCTTTTTCTTGAAACTTGTGGTCTTGTTGACCATCAACACTTGATGCTCCTTCTTGATTTCTACCTCCACAGCCTTTAGCATCGCGAAGAGCTCGGGAATTGTCTTATCCATCCCTTGCATATTATAGCTCATCACGAAGCTTTTGTAGCTTGGTGGCAGTGATTGAAGAACTCTGTCAATGACACTATCAACCGGAAGATTAACTCCCAGCTGAGTCAAGTGATTGTGGTACCCAGACATTCTGAGTATGTGTTCACTGACAGAACTATTCTCCTCCATTTTGCAGTTGTAGAACTTATTGGAGACTTCATATCTCTCAATCCGGGCATTTGCTTGAAATATTAACTTCAACTCAACATCGCATATGCTCCATGATGTTCAAAACATCGGTGAAGTGTCGGTTCTAAGCCGTAAAGCATGGCACACTAAACTATCGAGTAGTCATCAGCTTTGCTCTGCCAGGTGTTCGTAACATCTAGAGTTGCTCCCGCATCAGCTTTGGCACCAAGCGGTGCTTCCAGGACGTAATTCTTTTGTGCAGCAATAAGGATAATCCTCAATTACGGACCCAATCCGTGTAGTTACTACCATCATCTTTCAACTTAGCTTTCTCTAGGAACGCATTAAAATTCAACGAAACAATAGCACAGGCCATTTATCTACAACAACATAGACATGCAAAATACTATCAGGTACTAAGTTCATGATAAATTAAAGTTCAATTAATCATATTACTTAAGAACTCCCACTTAGATAGACATCCCTCTAATCATCTAAGTGATCACGTGATCCATATCAACTAAACCATGTCTGATCATCACGTGAGATGGAGTAGTTTTCAATGGTGAACATCGCTATGTTCATCATATCTACTATATGATTCACGCTCGACCTTTCGGTCTCAGTGTTCCGAGGCCATATCTGCATATGCTAGGCTCGTCAAGTTTAACCCGAGTATTCTGCTTGTGCAAAACTGGCTTGCACCTGTTGTATGTGAACGTAGAGCTTATCACACCCGATCATCACGTGGTGTCTCGGCAGGACGAACTGTAGCGACGGTGCATACTCAGGGAGAACACTTATACCTTGAAATTTAGTGAGAGATCATCTTATAATGCTACCGCTGTACTAAGAAAAACAAGATGCATAAAGGATAAACATCACATGCAATCAATATAAGTGATATGATATGGCCATCATCATCTTGTGCCTTTGATCTCCATCTCCAAAGCACCGTCATGATCACCATTGTCACCGGCTCGACATCTTGATCTCCATCGTAGCATCGTTGTCGTTGTTGGAGTTGTGTTGAATATAGTGTACGAGATAGGTTACAGTTGGACTTGTAGTTGTATTGTGTTTAGATAGGATATGGAGTCGTGTCCTAGTAGGACACTTGTAGCCTAGGCCTCTCATATATAGCGGGGGTAGACACACGATGTAACCTATGTCAATGTAATAGCACCGGAACACAGGGGAAGCCGGCGGCATGTGCCGGTGTCCAGGGCAACCGGGTGCGGTATTATATTGGTATCACGGGGAGGAGCGCCCGTAGTCAGGCCTTGGGGATGTAGCCATGATGGGTGAACCTCGTTAACAAATCTTGGTGTCGTGCTAGTGTGATTGCTTGGTCCTCGGTGATGATCGACGGTATGTCTCGGACTTATTCTAACAAGTGGTATCATGAGCAAGGTTCCGAGGAAGCTGTGGATTGTTGATCTGGAGGAAGAATCGAGTCGAGATGCAGCCGGCTGCGGTGTGGTTCTCGACGAGATTGGAACCGAAGCAATCGGAAGCTGGCGGAGTTCATGATGGGATTGGAACGCAGCGGTTGCAGCAGGCGTCGGATGCGGAAGGCTCACGTGCGCGTTGTGGCAGCAAGGGACGTGCGGCGAGCGTACAGGCGCGGGCGGCGGCGTGTGCGTAGACACGCGTGGCAGGCAACGCAGCTGAAGCCAAAGTGCGCGCGGTCTGGGCTGGCCCAAGGGGACTAGCTGATCCGTAGGCGTCTTGTGCTGGTGGACCAGTCGCGGAAGGAGCTGGCAAGCTCTACGTGGAAGGTGTCCGATGCATGTTTCGATTGATACTCCAGGAGATTTTGTTTTGGAAACAAAAGAAGACAAAAGGGAGACCGAGTCTCCATGTGACACAGAGGTAGGAGATCAATTTGGCGATGGAAATATCCATCACGTTGGCATCCATCGGATTTATCAGGAGGCATTGACAAGGCAAAGCAACAGTAGCATCGGGATTGAGCCAATAGCATGTCACGTGAATGCCTGGTTGAATTGCAACTAGTACATGGAAGCATACCACATTCGGTTCTGTTTGTGTATTTGGGCATCACGTGCAAAGCTGGGCTAATTTTTCGCAGGGTCAGCCGTACAGAGAACTATGGCGCCAACGGGTACCGGGTTTGAGGTGGAGAAGTTCACGGAACTGAAAACCTTGGGTTATGGCAGACAAAGATGAATGATTTGTTGGCGCAATAGAGATGCTTGAAGGCGTTGCAGGAAGTGATGTCAGCTAAGATGGAATTATCAAGTGATGGATGGAAATTCGCGGAAGACGATTTGGAAGCCTCGAGTGTGTCGTTGCAGTCGAACAAGTTTGGCTGGGTCGGACTAGATAGTCTGACGGATCGACGTGAGTCGGTTGGAACAGAAGATGGTGTGGGATCGGCGACAACGACATAGGAGCGTGATGCTGATGGTGACCGACTTCTGTGCGTGGAAACACGTGGCGCAGCCTCAAGGGCTTGTGTGGCTTCGACAAGACTATGGCACGGGATTGATTCAAGGTGGTGTATACACGGAGCTTGAAGTCGATGGGACGCAGGGGTGGACTAATCATCTACCATGGAGTCGTGTTGAAGGTGGAGCTGAATTGAGGGGCTATGGTGTAAGGATCTAGCGAATCGAAGCCTATTCAGCGGGAAAAAGCGAGTGACACGTAGTTCGGACCGGAGCCCAGTGGTCTGATGGAAGCGTGAAACTCGTCATCGGTCGGTGATGATCGGTGGTACTCTGCAGTGGGGGTTGAGTGGTGTGGTTTCGCGACCCTTGAGACTCGACCGAGACAGCGGAGGCTCGACGCAGTAATAGCGGCGAGGCGTGCGGTTAGCACGGGGGACATGGAGACGGGCCAGGGCTCTGGTGGTCATACATGTGGTGAGACAACTGCGAATTTGACTCGGGATGACTACAAGCAATGGTGAAATTCCTTCAAGTTTCAGACATGGCGGTCAAGGAAGAGCGGTGATGTTGAGTTCAGGTAACTCTTATGTGTGACACCCAATATGTGAGTTGTTCACTTTCACGCAGGTCAGTGATCGTTGTGTGATGGCGTTGACGGATACTCTGGAAGTTGGGAGCATGGACTAAAGTGACAAGGAACTTAATTTTGCTCAAGTGTTGACTGTGGTCAAGAAAAGAAGGGACTACAAGTTGCAGGTGGAGTCATATGGAGTCTTTGGAGTAGCAGCGGTACTCATGGGATAAACTCAAGTCCAATGTACATGAAAGTTTGACGCATTGACAAATCCGGGATGGTGGATAATATTCACCAAGGTGGAGTTTGTTGGAGTTGTGTCGAATATAGTGTACGAGATAGGTTACAGTTGGACTTGTAGTTGTATTGTGTTTAGATAGGATATGGAGTCATGTCCTAGTAGGACACTTGTATCCTAGGCCTCTCATATATAGCGGGGGTAGACACACGATGTAACCTATGCCAACATAATAGCACCGGAACGCAGGGGAAGCCGGCGGCATGTGCCGGTGTCCAGGGCAACCGGGTGCGGTATTATATCGGTGTCACGGGGAGGAGCGCCCGTAGTCAGGCCCCGGGGATGTAGCCATGATGGGTGAACCTCGTTAACAAATCTCGGTGTCGTGCTAGTGTGATTGCTTGGTCCTCGGTGATGATCGATGGTATGCCTCGGACTTATTCTAATAGTCGTCTCGCCAACTATTGCTTCTACAACTATCGCTACCGCTTAGTGATAAAGTAAAGCAATTACATGGTGATTGCATTTCATACAATAAAGCGACAACCATATGGCTCCCGCCAGTTGCCGATAACTGTGTTACAAAATATGATCATCTCATACAACAATTTATATAATCACGTCTTGACCATATCACATCACAACATGCCCTGCAAAAACAAGTTAGACGTCCTCTACTTTGTTGTTGCAAGTTTTACGTGGCTATTACGTGCTTAGCAAGAACTGCTCTTACCTACGCATCAAAAACCACAAGGCGGTATAGTGATTGCTTTTTGATCTTCAGGAAGAACCCTGTTCATTGAATCAGATTCAACTAAAGTTGGAGAAACTGACACCCGCCAGCCACCTGTGTGCAAAGCACGTCGGTAGAACCAGTCTCATGAACGCGGTCATGTAATGTCGGTCCGGGCCGCTTCATCCAATAATACCGCCGAATCAAGAAACAACTAGTGACGGCAAGAATATGTATATACCCACGCCCACAACTCCTTTGTGTTCTACTCATGCATATAACATCTACACATAGACCTACCTCGGATGCCACTATTGGGGAACGCAGTATTTCAAAAAAATCCTACGATCACGCAAGATCTATCTAGGAGATGAATAGCAAGGGGAGGGGAGAGTGTGTCTACGTACCCTCGTAGACCGAAAGCAAAAGTGTTAAGAAACGCGGTTGATGTAGTCGAACATCTTAGCAGTCCAACCAATCAAGTACCGAACGCACGGCACCTCCGCGATCTGCACACGTTCAGCTCGGTGACGTCCCTCTGTATTCTTGATCCAGTTGAGGCCGAGGGAGAGTTTCGTCCGCACGATGGCATGTTGACGGTGATGATGAAGTTACCGGCGCAGGGCTTCGCCTAAGCACTATGATGATATGACCGAGGTGTGTATCTGTGGAGGGGGGCACCGCACACGGCTAAAACAATTGTCAACTTGTGTGTCTTTGGGGTGCCCCCTCCCCCGTATATAAAGGAGGGGAGGAGGGGGTCGGCCGGCCTCATGGTGCGCCCCCAAGGGGGGATTCCTACTCCTACTAGGAGTAGGTTTCCCCCATTTCCTAGTTCCAACAGGAGGGGAAGGAAGGGGAAGAGGAGAAGAAGGAAAGGGGGGCCAGCCCCCTCCCAATTTAGATTGGGCTTGGGGGGGCGCCCCCACCTCTTGGCCACCTCCTCTCTCTTCCACTAAAGCCCATGTAGGCCCATTAAGCCCCCGAGGGGTTCCGGTAACTAATGACCCACAAGTATAGGGGATCTATCGTAGTCCTTTCGATAAGTAAGAGTGTCGAACCCAACAAGGAGTAGAAGGAAATGATAAGCGGTTTCCAGCAAGGTATTCTCTGCAAGTACTGAAATAAGTGGTAACAGATAGTTTTGTGATAGGATAATTTGTAGCGAGCAACAAGTAACAAAAGTAAATAAAGTGCAGCAAGGTGGACCAATCCTTTTTGTAGCAAAGGACAAGCCTGGACAAACTCTTATATAGAGAAAAGCGCTCCCGAGGACACATGGGAATATCGTCGAGCTAGTTTTCATCACGATCATATGATTCGCGTTCGGTACTTTGATAATTTGGTATGTGGGTGGACCGGTGCTTGGGTGTTGTCCTTACTGGGACAAGCATCCCACTTATGATTAACCTCTATTGCAAGCATCCGCAACTACAACAAAAGTATTAAGGTAAACCTAACCATAACATGAAACATATGGATCCAAATCAGCCCCTTACGAAGCAACGCATAAACTAGGGTTTAAGCTTCTGTCACTCTAGCAACCCATCATCTACTTATTACTTCCCAATGCCTTCCTCTAGGCCCAAATAATGGTGAAGTGTTATGTAGTCGACGTTCACATAACACCACTAGAGGAGAGACAACATACATCTCATCAAAATATCGAACGAATACCAAATTCACATGACTACTAATAGCAAGACTTCTCCCATGTCCTCAGGAACAAACGTAACTACTCACAAAGCATATTCATGTTCATGATCAGAGGGGTATTAATATGCATATAGGATCTGGACATATGATCTTCTACCAAATAAACCAACTAGCATCAACTACAAGGAGTAATTAACACTACTGGCAACCCACATGTACCAATCCAGACTTGGAGACAAGAATTGGATACAAGAGATGAACTAGGGTTTTGAGAAGAGATGGTGCTGGTGAAGATGTTGATGGAGATTGCCCTCTCCCGATGAGAGGAGCGTTGGTGATGACGATGGCAATGATTTCCCCCTCCCGGAGGGAAGTTTCCCCGGCAGAACAGCTCCGCCAGAGCCCTAGATTGGTTCCGCCAAGGTTCCGCCTCGTGGCGGCGGAGTTTCGTCCGAGAAGATGGCTTATGATTTTTTCCTCACCAAAAGACTTCATATAGCAGAAGATGGACATTGGAGGGCCACCAGGGGGCCCACGAGGTAGGGGGCGCGCCCCCACCCTCGTGGGCAGGGTGTGGCCCCCCTTGTGAACTTCTTGCGCTCAGTATTTTTTATATATTCTAAAAACGTCTTCCGTGAAGTTTCAGGACTTTTGGAGCTGTGCAGAATAGGTCTCTAATATTTGCTCCTTTTCCAGCCCAGAATCCCTGCTGCCGGCATTCTCCCTCTTTATGTAAACCTTGTAAAATAAGAGAAAATAGGCATACGTATTGTGACATAATGTGTAATAACAGCCCATAATGCAATAAATATCGATATAAAAGCATGATGCAAAATGGACGTATCAACTCCCCCAAGCTTAGACCTCGCTTGTCCTCAAGCGAAAGCCGAAAACGAAAAATATGTCCACATGTTTAGAGATAAAGGTGTCGATAAAAATAAAATACGGACATGAGGGCATCATGATCATTCTTAGAACAGCAACTTATATAATTCTTGTCATATGATTTCTTATGCTAGAGTAATAATTCAATCACAGTTTCAGGTATGAATCGTAAACTTCATTGAAAACTAACAAACTATAATCTCAGTCATTGGAGCAATTGCAATTTATCATAATATAGGAAAGAGTCAATATATAAGAGCTTTTCAGCAAGTCCACATACTCAACTATCATTTAGTCTATCACAATTGCTGATGATACGTCTCCAACGTAACTACAATTTTTGATTGCTCCATGCTATATTATTTACTATTTTGAATGTTTATGGACTTTATAATACACTTTTATATCATTTTTTGGGACTAACCTATTAACCCAGAGCCTAGTGCCAGTTTCTGTTTTTACCCTGTTTTAGGGTTTCGAAGAAAAGGAAAATCAAACGGAGTCCAATTGACCTGAAACTTCACGGAACTCATTTTTGGAAGGAAAGAAGCCCAGAAGACTTCGGGGGATCTGCGAGGAAGTCACGAGGCAGGGGGGCGCGCCCACCCCCCTGGGCGCGCCCTCCACCCTCGTGGGCCCCTCGTGGCCCCCCTGACATACTTCTTCCGCCTATATATCTCCATATACCCTAAAAACATCTGTGAGCACAATAGATCGGGAGTTCCGCCGCCAGAAGCCTCCGTAGCCACCAAAAGCCAATCTAGACCCGTTCCGGCACCCTGGCGGAGGGGGAATCCCTCTCCGGTGGCCATCTTCATCATCCCGGTGCTCTCCATGACGAGGAGGGAGTAGTTCTCCCTCGGGGCTGAGGGTATGTACCAGTAGCTATGTGTTTGATCTCTCTCTCTCTCGTGTTCTTGATTTGGCACGATCTTGATGTATCGCGAGCTTTGCTATTATCGTTGGATCCTATGTTTCTCCTCCCCCTCTTCCCTCTTGTAATGAATTGAGTTTCCCCTTTGAAGTAATTGAAGGAAATATGCCCTAGAGGCAATAATAATGTTATTATTTTATTTCCTTATATCATGATAAATGTTTATTATTCATGCTAGAATTGTATTATCCGGAAACATAATACTTGTGTGAATACATAGACAAACCAAACGTCACTAGTATGCCACTACTTGACTAGCTCGCTAATCGAAGATGGTTATGTTTCCTAACCATAGACATGTGTTGTCATTTGATTAATGGGATCACATCATTAGGAGAATGATGTGATTGACATGACCCATTCCATTAGCTTAGCACCCGATCGTTTAGTATGTTGCTATTGCTTTCTTCATGACTTATACATGTTCCTATGACTATGAGATTATGCAACTCCTGTTTACCGGAGGAACACTTTGTGTGCTACCAAACGTCACAACGTAACTGGGTGATTATAAAGGAGCTCTACAGGTGTCTCCAAAGGTGAATGTTGGGTTGGCGTATTTCGAGATTAGGATTTGTCACTCCGATTGTAGGAGAGGTATCTCTGGGCCCTCTCGGTAATACACATCACATAAGCCTTGCAAGCATTACAACTAATGAGTTAGTTGCAAGATGATGTATTACGAAACGAGTAAAGAGACTTGCCGGTAACAAGATTGAACTAGGTATTGAGATACCGACGATCGAATCTCGGGCAAGTAACATACCGATGAAAAGGGAACAACGTATGTTGTTATGCGGTCCGACCGATAAAGATCTTCGTAGAATATGTAGGAGCCAATATGAGCATCCAGGTTCCGCTATTGGTTATTGACCGGAGACGTGTCTCGGTCATGTCTACATTGTTCTCGAACCCGTAGGGTCCGCATGCTTAAGGTTTCGATGACAGTTATATTATGAGTTTATGAGTTTTGATATACCGAAGTTAGTTCGGAGTCCCGGATGTGATCACGGACATGACAAGGAGTCTCGAAATGGTCGAGACATAAAGATTGATATATTGGACGGCTATATTCGGACACCGGAAGTGTTCCGGGTGATTTCGGAGAAAACCGGAGAGCCGGAGGGTTACCGGAACCCCCCCCCCCCAGAGAAGTAATGGGCCATATGGGCCTTATTGGAGAGAGAGAGGGGCAGCCAAAGGTGGGCCGCACGCCTCCTCCCCCCTAGTCCGAATTGGACTAGGAGAGGGGGGGCGGCGCCCCCCTTTCCTTCTCCCTCCCCACTTCTTTCCCCCTCCTAGTAGGAGTCCTACTCCTACTAGGAGGAGGACTCCTCCTTGGCGCGCCATAGGGGCCGGCCGGCCTCCTCCCCTTGATCCTTTATATACGGGGGCAGGGGGCACCCCTAGACACACAAGTTGATCCACGTGATCATATTCTTAGCCGTGTGCGGTGCGCCCTTCCACCATAATCCTGTATAATATTGTAGCGGTGCTTAGGCGAAGCCCTGCGACGGTAGTACATCAAGATCGTCACCACGCCGTCATGCTGATGGAACTCTTCCCTGACACTTTGATGGATCGGAGTCCGGGGATCGTCATCGAGCTGAACGTGTGCTAGAACTCGGAGGTGCCGTAGTTTCGGTGCTTGATCGCTCGGGCCGTGAAGACGTACGACTACATCAACCATGTTGTGCTAACGCTTCCGCTGTCGGTCTACAAGGGTACGTAGATCACACTCTTCCCTCATTGCTATGCATCACCATGATCTTGCGTGTGTGTAGGAAATTTTTTGAAATTACTACGTTCCCCAACAGTGGTATCAGAGCGTAGGTTTTATGTGTTGATGTTATATGCACGAGTAGAACACAAGTGAGTTGTGGGCGATATAAGTCATACTGCTTACCAGCATGTCATACTTTGGTTCGGTGGTATTGTTGGACGAAGCGGTCCGGACCAACATTATGCGTACGCTTACGCGAGACCGGTTCTCCGGACATGCTCTGCACAAAGGTGGCTAGCGGGTGACAGTTTCTCCAACTTTAGTTGAACCGAGTGTTGCTATGCCCGGTCCTTGCGAAGGTTAAAACAGCACCAACTTGACAAACTATCATTGTGGTTTTGATGCGTAGGTAAGATTGGTTCTTGCTTAAGCCCGTAGCAGCCACGTAAAACTTGCATCAACAAAGTAGAGGACGTCTAACTTGTTTTTGCAGGGCATGTTGTGATGTGATATGGTCAAGACATGATGCTGAATTTTATTGTATGAGATGATCATGTTTTGTAACCAAGTTATCGGCAACTGGCAGGAACCATATGGTTGTCGCTTTATTGTATGCAATGCAATTGCGCTGTAATGCTTTACTTTATCACTAAACGGTAGCGATAGTCGTGGAAGCATAAAATTGGCGAGACGACAACGATGCTACAATGGTGAACAAGGTGTCGCGCCGGTGACGATGGTGATCACGACGGTGCTTCGAAGATGGAGATCACAAGCACAAGATGATGATGGCCATATCATATCACTTATATTGATTGCATGTGATGTTTATCTTTTACGCATCTTATATTGCTTTGATTGACGGTAGCATTTTAAGATGATCTCTCACTAATTATCAAGAAGTGTTCTCCCTGAGTATGCACTGTTGTGAAAGTTCTTCGTGCTGAGACACCACGTGATGATCGGGTGTGATAGGCTCTACGTTCAAATACAACGGGTGCAAAACAGTTGCACACGCAGAATACTCAGGTTATACTTGACGAGCCAAGCATATACAGATATGGCCTCGGAACACAGAGACCGAAAGGTCGAGCGTGAATCATATAGTAGATATGATCAACATAGCGATGTTCACCAATGAAACTGCTCCATCTCACGTGATGATCGGACATGGTTTAGTTGATTTGGATCACGTAATCACTTAGAGGATTAGAGGGATGTCTGTCTAAGTGGGAGTTCTTTAGTAATATGATTAATTGAACTTAAATTTATCGTGAACTTAGTACCTGATAGTATCTTGCTTGTTTATGTTTGATTGTAGAAAGATGGCCCGTGTTGTTGTTCCGTTGAATTTTAATGCGTTCCTTGAGAAAGCAAAGTTGAAAGATGATGGTAGCAATTACACGGACTGGGTCCGTAACTTGAGGATTATCCTCATTGCTGCATAGAAGAATTACGTCCTGGTAGCACCGCTGGATGCCAGGCCTACTGCTGGAGCAACACCAGATGTTATGAACGTCTGGCAGAGCAAAGCTGATGACTACTCAATAGTTCAATGTGCCATGCTTTACGGCTTAGAATCGGGACTTCAACGATGTTTTGAACGTCATGGAGCATATGAAATGTTCCAGGAGTTGAAGTTAATATTTCAAGCAAATGCCCGGATTGAGAGATATGAAGTCTCCAATAAGTTCTATAGCTGCAAGATGGAGGAGAATAGTTCTGTCAGTGAGCATATACTCAAAATGTCTGGGTATAATAATCACTTGATTCAATTGGGAGTTAATCTTCCAGATGATTGCGTCATTGACAGAATTCTCCAATCACTACCACCAAGCTACAAGAGCTTCGTGATGAACTATAATATGCAAGGGATGAATAAGACTATTCCCGAGCTCTTCGCAATGCTGAAAGCTGCGGAGGTAGAAATCAAGAAGGAGCATCAAGTGTTGATGGTCAACAAGACCACTAGTTTCAAGAAAAAGGGCAAAGGGAAGAAGAAGGGGAACTTCAAAAAGAACAGCAAGCAAGTTGCTACTCAAGAGAAGAAACCCAAACCTGGACCTAAGCCTGAAACAGAGTGCTTCTACTACAAGCAGACTGGTTACTGGAAGCGGAACTGCCCCAAGTATTTGGCGGATAAGAAGGATGGCAAGGTGAACAAAGGTATATGTGATATACATGTAATTGATGTGTACCTTACTAATGCTCGCAGTAGCACCTGGGTATTTGATACTGGTTCTGTTGCTAATATTTGCAACTCGAAACAGGGACTACAGATTAAGCGAAGATTGGCTAAGGACGAGGTGACGATGCGCGTGGGAAATGGTTCCAAAGTCGATGTGATCGCAGTCGGCACGCTACCTCTACACCTACCTTCGGGATTAGTATTAGACCTAAATAATTGTTATTTGGTGCCAGCGTTAAGCATGAACATTATATCTGGATCTTGTTTGATGCGAGACGGTTATTCATTTAAATCAGAGAATAATGGTTGTTCTATTTATATGAGTAATATCTTTTATGGTCATGCACCCTTAAAGAGTGGTCTATTCTTATTAAATCTCGATAGTAGTGACACACATATTCATAGTGTTGAAGCCAAAAGATGCAGAGTTGATAATGATAGTGCAACTTATTTGTGGCACTGCCATTTGGGTCATATCCGTGTAAAGCGCATGAAGAAACTCCATACTGATGGGCTTTTGGAACCACTTGATTATGAATCACTTGGTACTTGCGAACCGTGCCTTATGGGTAAGATGACAAAAACACCGTTCTCCGGTACTATGGAGAGAGCAACAGATTTGTTGGAAATCATACATACAAATGTATGTGGCCCGATGAATGTTCAGGCTCGTGGCGGATATCGTTATTTTCTCACCTTCACAGATGACTTAAGCAGATATGGGTATATCTACTTAATGAAACATAAGTCTGAAACATTTGAAAAGTTCAACGAATTTCAGAGTGAAGTTGAAAATCATCGTAACAAGAAAATAAAATTCCTACGATCTGATCGTGGAGGAGAATATTTGAGTTACGAGTTTGGTGTACATTTGAAACAATGTGGAATAGTTTCGCAACTCACGCCACCCGGAACACCACAGCGTAATGGTGTGTCCGAACGTCGTAATCGTACTTTACTAGATATGGTGCGATCTATGATGTCTCTTACTGATTTACCGCTATCGTTTTGGGGATATGCTCTAGAGACGGCCGCATTCACGTTAAATAGGGCACCATCAAAATCCGTTGAGACGACGCCTTATGAACTGTGGTTTGGCAAGAAGCCAAAGTTGTCGTTTCTGAAAGTTTGGGGCTGCGATGCTTATGTGAAAAAGCTTCAACCTGATAAGCTCGAAACTAAATCGGAGAAATGTGTCTTCATAGGATATCCAAAGGAAACTATTGGATACACCTTCTATCACAGATCCGAAGGCAAGACTTTTGTTGCTAAATTCGGAAACTTTCTAGAGAAGGAGTTTCTCTTGAAAGAAGTAAGTGGGAGGAAAGTAGAACTTGACGAGGTAACTGTACCTGCTCCCTTATTGGAAAGTAGTACATCACAGAAACATGTTTCTGTGACACCTACACCAATTAGTGAGGAAGCTAATGATAATGATCATGAAACTTCAGAACAAGATACTACTAAACCTCGTAGATCAACCAGAATAAGATCCGTGCCAGAGTGGTACGGTAATCCTGTTCTGGAAGTCATGCTACTAGATCATGATGAACCTACGAACTATGAAGAAGCGATGGTGAGCCCAGATTCCGCAAAATGGCTTGAAGCCATGAAATCCGAGATGGGATCCATGTGTGAGAACAAAGTATGGACTTTGGTTGACTTGCCCAATGATCGGCAAGCAATTGAGAATAAATGGATCTTCAAGAAGAAGACTGACGCTAACGGTAATATTACTGTCTACAAAGCTCGACTTGTCGCAAAAGGTTTTCGGCTAGTTCAAGGGATTGACCACGATGAGACCTTCTCACCCGTAGTGATGCTTAAGTCTATCCGAATCATGTTAGAAATTGCCGCATTTTATGATTATGAAATTTGGCAAATGGATGTCAAAACTGCATTCCTGAATGGATTTCTGCAAGAAGAGTTGTATATGATGCAGCCGGAAGGTTTTGTCGATCCAAAAGGATCTAACAAAGTGTGCAAGCTCCAGCGATCCATTTATGGCCTGGTGCAAACCTCTCGGAGTTGGAATAAAGGCTTTGATAGTGTGATCAAAGCATTTGGTTTTATACAGACTTTTGCAGAAGCCTGTATTTACAAGAAAGTGAGTGGGAGCTCTGTAGCATTTCTGATATTATATGTAGATGACATATTACTAATCGGAAATGATATAGAATTTCTGGATAGCATAAAAGGATACTTGAATAAAAGTTTTTCAATGAAAGACCTCGGTGAAGCTGCCTACATATTGGGCATCAAGATCTATAGAGACAGATCGAGACGCTTAATTGGACTTTCACAAAGCACATACCTTGACAAAGTTTTGAAAAAGTTCAAAATGGATCAAGTAAAGAAAGGATTCTTGCCTGTGTTACAAGGTGTGAAATTGAGTAAGACCCAAAGTCCGACCAATGCAGAAGATAGAGAAAAAATGAAAGATGTTCCCTATGCTTCAGCCATAGGCTCTATCATGTATGCAATGTTGTGTACCAGACCTGATGTGTGTCTTGCTATGAGTCTAGCAGGGAGGTACCAAAGTAATCCAGGAGTGGATCACTGGACAGCGGTCAAGAACATCCTGAAATACCTGAAAAGGACTAAGGATATGTTTCTCGTATATGGAGGTGACAAAGAGCTCATCGTAAATGGTTACGTTGATGCAAGCTTTGACACTGATCCGGACGATTCTAAATCGCAAACCGGATACGTGTTTACAATAAACGGTGGAGCTGTTAGTTGGTGCAGTTCTAAACAAAGCGTTGTGGCGGGATCTACATGTGAAGCAAAGTACATAGCTGCTTCGGAAGCAGCAAACGAAGGAGTCTGGATGAAGGAGTTCATAACCGATCTAGGTGTCATACCTAGTGCATCGGGTCCAATGAAAATCTTTTGTGACAATACTGGTGCAATTGCCTTGGCAAAGGAATCCAGATTTCACAAGAGAACCAAGCACATCAAGAGACGCTTCAATTCCATCCGGGATCTAGTCCAGGTGGGAGACATAGAGATTTGCAAGATACATATGGATCTGAATGTAGCAGACCCGTTGACTAAGCCTCTTCCACGAGCAAAACATGATCAGCACCAACGCTCCATGGGTGTTAGAATCATTACTGTGTAATCTAGATTATTGACTCTAGTGCAAGTGGGAGACTGAAGGAAATATGCCCTAGAGGAAATAATAATGTTATTATTTTATTTCCTTATATCATGATAAATGTTTATTATTCATGCTAGAATTGTATTATCCGAAAACATAATACTTGTGTGAATACATAGACAAACCAAACGTCACTAGTATGCCTCTACTTGACTAGCTCGTTAATCGAAGATGGTTATGTTTCCTAACCATAGACATGTGTTGTCATTGTATTAATGGGATCACATCATTAGGACAATGATGTGATTGACATGACCCATTCCATTAGCTTAGCACCCGATCGTTTAGTATGTTGCTATTGCTTTCTTCATGACTTATACCTGTTCCTATGACTATGAGATTATGCAACTCCCGTTTACCGGAGGAACACTTTGTGTGCTACCAAACGTCACAACGTAACTGGGTGATTATAAAGGAGCTCTACAGGTGTCTCCAAAGGTGAATGTTGGGTTGGCGTATTTCGAGATTAGGACTTGTCACTCCGATTGTCGGAGAGGTATCTCTGGGCCCTCTCGGTAATACACTTCACATAAGCCTTGCAAGCATTACAAGTAATGAGTTAGTTGCAAGATGATGTATTATGAAACGAGTAAAGAGACTTGCCGGTAACGAGATTGAACTAGGTATTGAGATACCGATGATCGAATCTCGGGCAAGTAACATACCGATGACAAAGGGAACAACGTATGTTGTTATGCGGTCTGACCGATAAAGATCTTCGTAGAATATGTAGGAGCCAATATGAGCATCTAGGTTCCGCTATTGGTTATTGACCGGAGACGTGTCTTGGTCATGTCTACATTGTTCTCGAACCCGTAGGGTCCGCACGCTTAAGGTTTCGATGACAGTTATATTATGAGTTTATGAGTTTTGATATACTAAAGTTAGTTCGGAGTCCCGGATGTGATCACGGACATGACGAGGAGTCTCGAAATGGTCGAGACATAAAGATTGATATATTGGACGGCTATATTCGGACACCGGAAGTGTTCCGGGTGATTTTGGAGAAAACCGGAGAGCCGGAGGGTTAACGGAACCCCCCCCCCCCCCGGAGAAGTAATGGGCCATATGGGCCTTAGTGGAGAGAGAGAGGGGCAGCCAAAGGTGGGCCGCACGCCTCCTCCCCCCTGGTCCGAATTGGACTAGGAGAGGGGGGGCGGCGCCCCCCTTTCCTTCTCCCTCCCCACTTCTTTCCCCCTCCTAGTAGGAGTCCTACTCCTACTAGGAGGAGGACTCCTCCTTGGCACGCCATAGGGGCCGGCCGGCCTCCTCCCCTTGATCCTTTATATACGGGGGCAGGGGGCACCCCTAGACACACAAGTTGATCCACGTGATCATATTCTTAGCCGTGTGCGGTGCCCCCTTCCACCATAATCCTCGATAATATTGTAGCGGTGCTTAGGCGAAGCCCTGCGACGGTAGTACATCAAGATCGTCACCACGCCGTCGTGCTGACGGAACTCTTCCCCGACACTTTGCTGGATCGGAGTCCGAGGATCGTCATCGAGTTGAACGTGTGCTAGAACTCGGAGGTGTCATAGTTTCGGTGCTTGATCGGTCGGGCCGTGAAGACGTACGACTACATCAACCGCGTTGTGCTAACGCTTCCGCTGTCGGTCTACAAGGGTACGTAGATCACACTCTTCCCTCGTTGCTATGCATCACCATGATCTTGCGTGTGCGTAGGAAATTTTTTGAAATTACTATGTTCCCCAACAGTAATCTTATCGGATTGAGTCTTTAAAGATTTGAGAACACTTGATGTATGTCTTGCCGTGCATATCTGTGGTGACAATGGGATACCACGTGATTCACTTGATGTATGTTTTGGTGATCAACTTGCGGGTTCCGCCCATGAACCTATGCATAGGGGTTGGCACACGTTTTCGTCGTGATTCTCCGGTAGAACTTTGGGGCACTCTTTGAGGTCCTTTGTGTTGGTTGAATAGATGAATCTGAGATTGTGTGACGCATATCGTATAATCATACCCACGGATACTTGAGGTGACATTGGAGTATCTAGGTGACATTAGGGTTTTGGTTGATTTGTGTCTTAAGGTGTTATTCTAGTACGAACTCTAGGGCTGTTTGTGACAATTATAGGAATAGCCCAACGGATTGATTGGAAAGAATAACTTTGAGGTGGTTTCGTACCCTACCATAATCTCTTCGTTCGTTCTCCACTATTAGTGACTTTGGAGTGACTTTTTGTTGCGTGTTGAGGGATAGTTATGTGATCCAATTATGTTATTATTGTTGAGGGAACTTGCACTAGCGAAAGTATGAACCCTAGGCCTTGCTTCAACGCATTGCAATACCGTTACGCTCACTTTTATCATTAGTTACCTTGCTGTTTTTATATTTTCAGATTACAAAAACTATTATCTACCATCCATATACCACTTGTATCACCATCTCTTCGCCAAACTAGTGCACCTATACAATTTACCATTGTATTGGGTGTGTTGGGGACACAAGAGACTCTTTGTTATTTGGTTGCAGGGTTGCTTGAGAGAGACCATCTTCATCCTACGCCTCCTACGGATTGATAAACCTTAGGTCATCCACTTGAGGGAAATTTGCTACTGTCCTACAAACCTCTGCACTTGGAGGCCCAACAACGTCTACAAGAAGAAGGTTGTGTAGTAGACAACAAGCTCTTTTCTGGCGCCGTTGCCGGGGAGGTGAGTGCTTGAAGGTATATCTTTAGATCTTGCAATAGAGTCTTTTAGTTTCTTGTTTTATCACTAGTATAGTTTATAAAAGAAAACTATAAAAAATGGAATTGAGTTTGTCTCATACGCTTCACCTTTTTAATATCTTTCGTGAGTATGATGGAAAGGATAATTGTGCCCAAGTGCTAGAAGAAGAAATCTATAAAATATTTGGCACTAAATATTTGAATGATGAGCATGATTGCAATGTTGTTAGTATGAATTCCTTTAATATCCATGATGCTAATGATATGCAAAGCCACAAGCTTGGGGAAGCTATGTTTGATGAAGATGATATTTTTTGTCCCCCAATTTTGATGAGCAAATTTATTATGATGAAAGCATGCCTCCTATCTATGATGATTATTGTGATGACATGTATGCTTTAAAGAATAATGATAACCATGAAACCTGTCATCTTGATCTTAATTTTCAATCACATGATAGTTATTTTTTTGAGTTTGCTCCCACTATTATTCATGAGAAGAATTTTGCTTATGTGGAGAGTAATAAAAATTCTATACTTGTAGATCATGAAAAGAATGCTTTAAGTGCTGGTTATATTGTTGAATTAATTCATGATGCTACTGAAAATTATTATGAGGGAGGAATATATGCTTGTAGGAATTGCAATAATATCAAGTTTCCTCTCTATGTGCTTAAAATTTTGAAATTTTGCTTGTTTTACCTTCCTATGCAAGTTGATTCTTGTTCCCGTAAGTTGTTTGCTCACAAAATCCCTATGCATAGGAAGTATGTTAGACTTAAATGTGCTAGTTATATTCTTCATGATGCTCTCATTATGTTTCAATTCTTATCTTTTATGTGAGCATCATTGAAATCATCATGCCTAGCTAGGGGCATTAAACGATAGCGCTTGTTGGGAGGCAACCCAATTTTATTTTAGTTCCTTGATTTTTGTTCCTGTTTAGTAATAAATAATTCATCTAGCCTCTGTTTAGATGTGTTTTTATGTGTTTAATTAGTGTTTGTGCCAAGTAGAACCGTTGGGAAGACTTGGGGAAAGTCTTGTTGATCATGCTGTAAAAAACAGAAACTTTAGTGCTCACGAGAATTGCTGCCATATTTATTTGGAAAGTTCTATTCAGTTAATTATTTTTTAAGATTATTAATAGACAAATTACTCAGGTCCACCAATTTATTTGAGAATTTTATATGTTCCAGAAGTGGTCTAAACCTACAGATTACTACAGACTGTTCTGTTTTTGACAGATTCTGTTTTCATTGTGTTGTTTGCTTATTTTGATGAATCTATGGCTAGTAAAATAGTTTATAAACCATAGAGAAGTTGGAATACAGTAGGTTTAACACCAATATAAATAAATAATGAGTTCATTACAGTACCTTGAAGTGGTGATTTACTTTCTTATACTAACGGAGCTTACGAGTTTTCTGTTAAGTTTTGTGTTGTGAAGTTTTCAAGTTTTGGGTAAAGATTCGATGGACTATGGAATAAGGAGTGGCAAGAGCCTAATATTGGGGATGACCAAGGCACCCCAAGGTAATATTCAAGGACAACCAAGATCCTAAGCTTGGGGATGCCCCGGAAGGCATCCCCTCTTTCGTCTTCGTTCATCGGTAACTTTACTTGGAGCTATATTTTTATTCACCACATGATATGTGTTTTGCTTGGAGTGTCAATTTATTTTGTTAGGATTTGCTTGATGTTATTTAGAAAAATGTTTTGCATCTTTTATTTCAATAAAAGTGGCATTGATAGCCTTTACTATGCCTATGTTACAAGTATACATGTTGCTGTTTGAAAACAGAAAGTTTACCGCTGTTGCAATAATTCCATAGAAAGGTCAGAATGTGATAAAATGTTGAAACATTTTGAATATTAAGCTCTGATAAATTTACTACAGTAGGAATTTTCTTTCATAATTTTTGGAGCTAGGGAAGTATGGATGTTGCAGCATTCTTTACAGACTGTCCTGTTTAGGCAGATTGCTGTTATGTTTGCATTGTTTGCATATGTTTGCTTCTTTAATGATTCTATTTGAGGATAGGACTATTAAATATGCAGAGGAATTTATTATGAAATGTTGAATAATAATTTTAGTGATTTGCTACAGTAGAGTATGATAAGGTTTTGGCAATGGTTTATACTAACTTATCTCACGAGTCCTTGTTGAGTTTTGTGTGGATGAAGCTTTTGAGATTTAGGGAGACCGTGATATGAGAGGAATTAAGGAGACACAAAAGCTCAAGATTGGGGATTCCCAAGGCACCCCAAGATAATATTTCAAGAAGTCTCAAGCATCTAAGCTTGTGGATGCCCCGTTTGGTATCCCACCTTTCTTCTTCAACAATTATCGGTTAGTTTCGATTGATCCTAAGTTTTTGCTTCTTCACATGATGTTTGCCATTCTTAGAATGTCATTTTATTTTGCTTTTCTTGCTGCTTGAATAGAATACCAAGATCTGTAATTATTAAATGTTAGAGAGTCTTCACATAGTTACATAATTATTCAACTACTCATTGATCTTCACTTACATCTTTCGGAGTAGTTTGTTGTTTGCTCTAGTACTTCACTTATATCTTTTAGAGCGCGGTGGCAAGAAATAGATGAACTCTCATGCTTCACTTAGATTATTTTGAGAGTCTCAAATAGCATGGTAATTTTCTTAAAATCCTAATATGCTAGGTATACAAGATTAGTAAAAACTTTCATATAGAGTATTGAATACTAAGAAAAGTTTGATGCTTGATGATTGTTTTGAGATATAAAGATGGGTGATATTAAAGTCATGCTAGTTGAGTAGTTGTGAATTTGAGAAACACTTGTGTTGAAGTTTGTAATTCCCGTAGCATGCACGTATGGTGAACCGTTATGTGATGAAGTCGGAGCATGATTTATTTATTGATTGTCTTCCTTATGAGTGGCGGTCGGGGACGAGCGATGGTATTTTCCTACCAATCTATCCCCCTAGGAGCATGCGCGTAATACTTTGCTTCAATAACTAATAGATTTTTGCAATAATTATGTGAGTTCTTTATGACTAATGTTGATTCCATGGATTATACGCACTCTCACCCTTCCACCATTTCTAGCCTCTCTAGTACCGCGCAACTTTCGCCGGTACCATAAACCCACCATATACCTTCCTCAAAACAGCCACCATACCTACCTATTATAGCATTTCCATAGCCATTCCGAGATATATTGTCATGCAAATTTCCACCGTTCCGTTATTATGACATGCTTCATCATTGTCATATTGCTTTGCATGATCATGTAGTCGACATTGTATTTTTGGCAAAGCCACCGTTCATAATTCTTTCATACATGTCACTCATGAGTCATTGCACATCCTGGTACACCGCCGGAGGCATTCACATAGAGTCATATTGTTGTTCTAAAGTTGAAAATAAAAGTGTGATGATCATCATTATTAGAGCATTGTCCCAGTGAGGAAAGGATGATGGAGACTATGATTCCCCCACAAGTCGGGATGAGACTCCGGACGAAAATAAATAAATAAAAGAGGCCAAAGAAGCCCAAATAAAAAAAAGAGAAAAGAGGCCATAAAAAAGGAGAAGGCCCAAATAAAAAAATAAAAAAATGAGAGAAAAAGAGAGAAGGGGCAATGCTACTATCCTTTTACCACACTTGTGCTTCAAAGTAGCACCATGATCTTCATGATAGAGAGTCTCCTATGTTGTCACTTTCATATACTAGTGGGAATCTTTCATTATAGAACTTGGCTTGTATATTCCAATGATGGACTTCCTCAAAATTCCCTAGGTCTTCGTGAGCAAGCGAGTTGAATGCACACCCACTAGTTTCTATTGTTGAGCTTTCATACATTTATAGCTCTAGTGCATCCGTTGCATGGCAATCCCTACTCACTCACATTGATATCTATTGATGGCCATCTCCATAGCCCGTTGATACGCCTAGTTGATGTGAGACTATCTTCTCCTTTTTTGTCTTCTCCACAACCACCACTCTATTCCACTTATAGTGCTATATCCATGGCTCACGCTCATGTATTGCGTGAAGATTGAAAAAGTTTGAGAACATCAAAAGTATGAAACAATTGCTTGGCTTATCATTGGGGTCATGATTTAAATATTTTGTGTGGTGAAGATGGAGCATGGCCAGACTATATGATTTTGTAGGGATAACTTTCTTTGGCCATGTTATTTTGAGAAGACATAATTGCTTTGTTAGTATGCTTGAAGTATTATCATTTTTTGTCAATATGAACTTTTGTCTTGAATCTTATAGATCTGAATATTCATGCCACAATTAAGAAGAATTACATTGAAATTATGCCAAGTAGCACTCCGCATCAAAAATTCTGTTTTTATCATTTACCTACTCGAGGACGAGCAGGAATTAAGCTTGGGGATGCTGATACGTCTCCAACGTATCTATAATTTTTGATTGCTCCATGCTATATTATTTACTATTTTGAATGTTTATGGGCTTTATAATACACTTTTATATCATTTTTTGGGACTAACCTATTAACCCAGAGCCCAGTGCCAGTTTCTGTTTTTACCCTGTTTTAGGGTTTTGAAGAAAAGGAAAATCAAACGGAGTCCAATTGACCTGAAACTTCACGGAACTCATTTTTGGAAGGAAAGAAGCCCAGAAGACTTGGAGTGCACGTCGGGGGATCTACGAGGAAGTCACGAGGCAGGGGGGCGCGCCCACCCCCCTGGGCGCGCCCTCCACCCTCGTGGGCCCCTCGTGGCCCCCCTGACGTACTTCTTCCGCCTATATATCTCCATATACCCTAAAAACATCCGTGAGCACAATAGATCGGGAGTTCCGCCACCAGAAGCCTCCGTAGCCACCAAAAGCCAATCTAGACCCGTTCAGACACCCTGTCGGAGGGGGAATCCCTCTCCGGTGGCCATCTTCATCATCCCGGTGCTCTCCATGACGAGGAGGGAGTAGTTCTCCCTCGGGGCTGAGGGTATGTACCAGTAGCTATGTGTTTGATCTCTCTCTCTCTCTCTCGTGTTCTTGATTTGGCACGATCTTGATGTATCGCGAGCTTTGCTATTATAGTTGGATCCTATGTTTCTCCTCCCCCTCTTCCCTCTTGTAATGAATTGAGTTTCCCCTTTGAAGTAATCTTATCGGATTGAGTCTTTAAAGATTTGAGAACACTTGATGTATGTCTTGTCGTGCGTATCTGTGGTGACAATGGGATACCACGTGATTCACTTGATGTATGTTTTGGTGATCAACTTGCGGGTTCCGCCCATGAACCTATGCATAGGGGTTGGCACACATTTTCGTCGTGATTCTCCGGTAGAACATTGGGGCACTCTTTGAGGTCCTTTGTGTTGGTTGAATAGATGAATCTGAGATTGTGTGACGCATATCGTATAATCATACCCACGGATACTTGAGGTGACATTGGAGTATCTAGGTGACATTAGGGTTTTGGTTGATTTGTGTCTTAAGGTGTTATTCTAGTACGAACTCTAGGGCTGTTTGTGACAATTATAGGAATAGCCCAACGAATTGATTGGAAAGAATAACTTTGAGGTGGTTTCGTACCCTACCATAATCTCTTCGTTCGTTCTCCGCTATTAGTGACTTTGGAGTGACTTTTTGTTGCATGTTGAGGGATAGTTATGTGATCCAATTATGTTATTATTGTTGAGGGAACTTGCACTAGCGAAAGTATGAACCCTAGGCCTTGTTTCAACGCATTGCAATACCGTTTACGCTCACTTTTATCATTAGTTACCTTGCTGTTTTTATATTTTCAGATTACAAAAACTATTATCTACCATCCATATACCACTTGTATCACCATCTCTTCGCCGAACTAGTGCACCTATACAATTTACCATTGTATTGGGTGTGTTGGGGACACAAGAGACTCTTTGTTATTTGGTTGCAGGGTTGCTTGAGAGAGACCATCTTCATCCTACGCCTCCTACGGATTGATAAACCTTAGGTCATCCACTTGAGGGAAATTTGCTATTGTCCTACAAACCTCTGCACTTGGAGGCCCAACAACGTCTACAAGAAGAAGATTGTGTAGTAGACATCAGCTGACACTCACGCAATACTTATGGGTATGGAGTTTTAATCGGACACAGAGAAAGATAGGGGCTTATAGTTCTGCCTCCCAACGTTTTACCTCAAGGGTAATGTCAACAATAATAGTTCATGAAAACTTGCATCCAATTAGCCATATATACCAGGATATTTCCAACATAATGTGCTTGCCAAAGGATAAAATGTAAAAAGGAAGGGTGAAGATCACCATGACTCCTATGCAAGGTAGGAGATAAAAGTAAAAGATAGGCCCTTCGCAGAGGGAAGCAGACGTTGTGATGCGCTTTTATGGTTGGATGCACAAAATCTTAATACGAAAGAACGTCACTTTATATTGCCACTTGTGATATGGACCTTTATTATGCAATCTGTCGCTTTTATTTCTTCCATATCACACGATCGTATAAAGCTTATTTTCTCCCACACTAATAAGTCATACATATTTAGAGAGCAATTTTTATTGCCTGCACCGATGACAACTTACTTGGAGGATCTTACTCAATCCATAGGTAGGTATGGTGGACTCTCATGGCAAAACTGGTTTAAGGGTATTTGGAAGCACAAGTAGTATCTCTACTTGGTGCGATGAATTTGGCTAGCATGAGAGGGAAAGGCAAGCTCAACCTTGTTGGATGATCCATGACAATATAATTTATCTCAGATGTAAGAAAACATAACCCATTACGTTGTCTTCCTTGTCCAACATAAACTCTTTAGCATGTCATATTTTAATGAGTGCTCACAATCATAAAAATATGTCCAAGATAGTATATTTATATGTGAAGACCTCTCTTTCTTTATTACTACCTATTAATTGCAACAATGACCAAAACTATGTTTGTCAACTCTCAACAACTTTTATTCATCATACCTTTTGTATGTGAGCTCATTACTCTCCATAAGATCCACATGATCTCTTTGTTTCCTTTTCTATTTCTTTCTCTTTTCTTTTATTCACTTAGGATCATGGCAAAATAATCAAGCCCTTGACTCAACACTAATATTTTATATATAGCTCACGGACTCGATTACATAGAGGGATCATAAAGCAAAACTCAAAACTAGATCATGCCATAAACTTATTCTACTAGATCAAGATATTACCAAAAGGATCGAACTAAGAAAAAATGGTAAAGATAAAAGTGATGGTGATACGATACCGGGGCACTCCCCCAAGCTTGGCATTTGCCAAGGGGAGTGCCCATACTCGTGTGATTATGTCTCCTTTGTTGGTGAAGAAGGTGGAGTTGTTGATGATGGATAGTCGCACATCGAGCGTAGGAGGTCTTCTAACTTGCGGATAATGCCTTTGAGTGCAATGATGTGCTCCTTCAACAAAATATTTTCACGTGTGAGATACTTATTTTGTATACGAGCTAAGTCAATCATCTTGAAAGCTTCGATCCATTGGGGTAAGAAGATTGTGATCAAGTTGAAGGGTGTCTTCTGTTGCCGGAACTTGGTCCTCCATGGCCTTCTTGATCCCTTCATCCTTGTTGATCTCCATGGGTTCTTCTCTCTTCAGCTCTATCTTCATTAGCCAAGCATCATTGCCCTCATGGTTGGAGGAGGAGGGAGACGACATAGTGCCTGGCCTTGACAACCCTGACAGAAAACAGCTCGAAAAAAGACATGAGATTTTTGCGGGATACGGGAGTCAAAACCTCCAGGAGATTATATAATGAATTTTTACCAACCAAAATACGTGTCGTGTAAGAAAACGGAGTCCGGAAAGCGCACGAGGTGTCCACGAGGTAGGGGGCACGCCCAGGAGGGTAGGGCACGCCCTCCACCCTCGTGGAGCCCTCATGTCCTTCCCGGACTGCTTCTTATTTTTCTAATATTCTAAATATTCCAAAACGAAGAAATATTGCCTTAAAAACTGTTTTGGAGTCGGTTTACTTACCATACCACATACCTATTCCTTTTCGGAGTCTGAAACATTTCGGAAAATGTACCTTATGTATTCCTCCGGGGTTATGGTTTCAATAACATTGGTTTCAACATTTATAGGATTACCTAAGATATAATGCTTAATTCTTTGACCGTTCACCACCTTCGGATTTGTGCCTTCGAAATTTTTGATTTTTATGGCACCGGAACGATAGACCTCCTCGATAACGTAAGGACCTTCCCATTTAGAGAGAAGTTTTCCTGCAGAAAATCTTAAACGAGAGTTGTATAGCAATACATAATCACCTACATTAAACTCACACTTTTGTATTCTTTTGTCATGCCATCTTTTAACTTTTTCTTTAAACAACTTGGCATTTTCGTAGGCTTGGGTTCTCCATTCATCGAGTGAGCTAATATCAAATAACCTCTTCTCACCGGCAAGTTTAAAATCATAATTGAGCTCTTTAATAGCCCAATATGCCTTGTGTTCTAGTTCAAGAGGTAAGTGACATGCTTTTCCATAAACCATTTTATACGGAGACATACCCATAGGATTTTTATATGCAGTTCTATAGGCCCATAATGCATCATTAAGTTTCTTGGACCAATTCTTTCTAGACCTATTGACAGTCTTTTGCAAAATTAATTTGAGCTCCCTATTACTCAATTCTACTTGACCACTAGACTGAGGGTGATAAGGAGATGCAATTCTATGATTAACATCATACTTAGCAAGCATTTTACGGGAAGCACCATGAATAAAATGTGAACCACCATCAGTCATTAAATATCTAGGGACTCCAAATCTTGAAAAAGTAACTTCTTTAAGCATCTTAATAGAGGTGTTATGATCAGCACTACTAGTTTGAATAACTTCTACCCACTTAGTAACGTAATCAACAGCAACTAAAATATGTGTATAACCATTAGAGGCAGGAAAAGGTCCCATATAGTCAAAGCCCCAAACATCAAATGGTTCAATAACGAGTGAATAGTTCATAGGCATTTCTTGACGTCTACTAATATTACCAATTCTTTGACATTCATCACAAGATAAGACAAACTTACGGGCATCTTTGAAGAGAGTAGGCCAATAAAAACCAGATTGCAATACCTCATGTGCAGTTCTATCTCAAGCATGGTGTCCTCCATAAGCTTCGGAGTGACACTTGCGTAGGATCTGTTCCTGTTCATGCTCAGGTACACAACGTCTAATAACACCATCTATGTTGGAAATATGCCCTAGAGGCAATAATAAAAGCATTATTATTATATTTCCTTATTCATGATAATTGTCTTTATTCATGCTATAATTGTGTTATCCAGAAATCGTAATACATGTGTGAATAATAGACACCAACATGTCCCTAGTAAGCCTCTAGGTGACTAGCTCGTTGATCAACATATAGTCATGGTTTCCTGACTATGGACATTGGATGTCATTGATAACGAGATCACATCAATAGGAGAATGATGTGATGGACAAGACCCAATCCTAAACATAGCACAAGATCGTATAGTTCGTTTGCTAGAGTTTTCCAATGTCAAGTATCTTTTCCTTAGACCATGAGATCGTGTAACTCCCGGATACCGTAGGAGTGCTTTGGGTATACCAAACGTTACAACATAACTGGGTGACTATAAAGGTATACTACGGGTATCTCCGAAAGTGTCTGTTGGGTTGACACGGATCAAGACTGGGATTTTTCACTCCGTGTGACGGAGAGGTATCACTGGGCCCACTCGGTAATGCATCATCATAATGAGCTCAAAGTGACCAAGTGTCTGGTCACGGGATCATGCATTACGGTACGAGTAAAGTGACTTGCCGGTAACGAGATTGAACGAGGTATTGGGATACCGATGATCGAATCTCGGGTAAGTAACATACCGGTTGACGAAGGGAATTGTATACGGGGTTGCTTGAATCCTCGACATCGTGGTTCATCCGATGAGATCATCGAGGAGCATGTGGGAGCCAACATGGGTATCCAGATCCCGCTGTTGGTTATTGACCGGAGAGCGATCTCGGTCATGTCTACATGTCTCCTGAACCCGTAGGGTCTACACACTTAAGGTTCGGTGACGCTAGGGTTGTAGGGATATGTATATGCAGTAACCCGAATGTTGTTCGGAGTCCCGGATGAGATCCCGGACGTCACGAGGAGTTCCGGAATGGTCCGGAGGTAAAGAATTATATATGGGAAGTCTTGTTTTGGTCACCGGAAAGGTTTCGCGCATTATCGGTATTGTACCGGGAGTGCCGAAAGGGGTCGGGGGTCCACCAAGGGGGTCCACCTGCCCCGGGGGGCCACATGGCTTGTAGGGGTGTGCGCCTTGGCCTATATGGGCCAAGGGCACCAGCCCCAAGAGGCCCATGCGCCAAGAGATGAGGGAAAGGAAGAGTCCTAAAAGGGGAAGGCACCTCCTAGGTGCCTTGGGGAGGATGGACTCCTCCCTGGCCGCACCCTTCCTTGGAGGAAGGGCCAAGGCTGCGCCCCCCCCCTCTCCCTTGGCCCTATATATAGTGGGGGGAAGGGAGGGCAGCCACACCTAAGCCGTGGCGCCTCCCTCTCCCTCTCCAACACATCCTCCTCCTCCATAGTGCTTGGCGAAGCCCTGCCGGAGTACTGCAGCTCCATCACCACCACGCCGTCGTGCTGCTGCTGGAGCCATCTTCCTCAACATCTCCTTCCCCCTTGCTGGATCAAGAAGGAGGAGACGTCACGCTGACCGTACGTGTGTTGAACGCGGAGGTGCCGTCCGTTCGGTGCTAGGATCTCCGGTGATTTGGATCACGTCGAGTACGACTTCCTCATCCGTTCTTTGAACGCTTCCGCGCGTGATCTACAAAGGTATGTAGATGCAATCCAATCACTCGTTGCTAGATGAACTCCTAGATGGATCTTGGTGAAACCGTAGGAAAATTTTTGTTTTCTGCAACGTTCCCCAACACCCCCCTCCCCCGTATATAAAGGAGGGGGGGAGGGGGCGGCCAGCCTCATGGTGCGCCCTAAGGGGGGATTCCTACTCTTAGGCCTTATTTGGTTGTTGGGTAGAAAAAAACAAGGCAACAAACCCCTATGGGGTTTTTTCCTGTGCTCATGGTTTCCCTCCCACCACGTGGGAGATCTTCCCACTGCCCAGGTTCCCAAATGGCCACAAGGGGGAGGGAAGGAGGGGGAGGGAAGGAAAACCCTCAAATTAACACATATCACAAGCGACTTTGCTACACAGATAACAACAGATCTGTACATACAAAATTTCAGAGCCTTCATACAAAATTCTATCGATAACAATGGACCACATAAGAATTCCACAAATAATTCTAAAAAAACAAATACATAAAATCTCAGAATTCATATAAACAAATACATAAAACCATCAGTTCACAAGGGTTCAGATACCGGTCAGTCCACATCTCATTGAGATCAACCGTTGGCCTAAATCGTTTTCATGTGCTATCATCATTCAAATTTGTTCACGACAAAAGAAAATTGAATTATCACTTGCCATGTTCAAGGCAGAGATACTTTCAAATTAGATGAACTGCAAGGAGGCTATCACTAGCCCTACTCAAGTCGTTTCTCCACTCTGCATGGACATGAGGTACCGCATCTTGATGTTGACTGAACTACACAAAATATTAAGTTAGCACCAGTTTAGTCTATTTTTAAGTATAAATGGATTAAGATGAAATAGTATGAACCAAAGGCATGATCTGCTGAGTGCTTGAGTGTAAACAAAGGCATGATGAAACCAAAGCCAATGAAGAGAAATCAACAGCCGATCTGCTCGAAATAGATGTATAACAAACAAAAAGATATGTGATTCTACTATACACCTTTATTTGCACATTTGCAACCATTTCTACTCATGCTTTGCTATAAACAGCCGTATATCCATCTATCTGGAAGTGAACAAACAAGACAAAAGTAAGCTACATATGTCTCCTATACCTTCCAGCTACAGCTCCACCTTCCTGGAACTATAGGTAGAAAACTAAAATGAACTATTAAATTGCTCTTGCCTATCTTGGAGGTACAGCTATACACCTTAGGAAGGAAACACATCATCTCACCTCTACCTTTACTCTTTGGTTCATCTAGTAAGAACGAGCAGCAAAAGATTTATCATGTACACGGCAGCAGAACTCAGAACATAAACATCACCAATCACATCTCTTCTTGGCTAGCTATTCAATTCATACCAACCAATAAATTTAAGCTTTCCCATATCTTTCTTGCTTTCTTCTCAACGACCGATTAAAGATAACAAGATCAAACTCATATAGTGAGTTGAAAAGCCTACAACAGGCAGCAGTGCTCGTTACTATCTATTGTATTATTAGAATGAACGGACTAGATTTAACTAGCAAACAAGAATGGTACAGATTTAAAGAAGCTAATATAGATTTGTATGTAGGAGTCAAAACATTTTTTACCTAGGCCAGATTGGAATCGAGAAGGCACTCAAGTACATCCAAAAAGAGCACGTACAAGTAAACATTTGACGGAAGCCAACCTTGATGGACAAAAAAGGTAACTGGGGCAGTCCCGTTCTCACATGTTCTTAAGGCAAGGGTGGTGGCGTGAATTCATGTCGCAAATAAATATTTGATAGCGGCCAAACTAGATGGGCAAAAAAAAAAGAATCCGAAGCAGTCCAGTTCCTACACGTTCTTAAGGAAAGAGTGGTGTGGCGTTGATTCATGTAAATTAAAAAAAAACAGTGGTGCTGTTTTGCTAGTTTCTATCTAAAATATATGCAGAATAGTTGCCCACAAATGTCACCTTCTCACAAGAGCTTGATTCATACAACTATATTGATCTGCTTGTATCTAAATCTAATAAGTAATCAGTGTTCTGTACCTCATATAACATATGAAAAATCTGATATCAACAATGAAAATACTATGGACAGATACATAGCTATGAAATTGGACCAACTAACCCAATCTGGTGCATACAAGTCCAAAGTTTTACCAAATGTATGAGCCACTATATGCATCAAGCTTCAGACTACTTTTCACAATTCGATGGGCGGCATAGCATGCTACATAGAAACAAATATAGCTGTCACACATGAAAATACAACTCATATGGAACTGGTGGTTCAAGAACTACACAAGAAAAATACAAGCTCATATGGAACCAGTGGTTCAAGATCAGGGATGGTGAAGCCATGAACTGAAAAGAAAAATATTGGGGAAGGAGGAGGGGGCAAACCCTTGATCAGATGAGATAGTAACGTCCGCGGAACCATTGCCGCCGCCGTCGCCGGAGGGGATCGGAACTTGGAGGCGGAGGGGAGATCCGGGGAAGGAGAACGGTGACGGCCGCGGTCCGTCGCCGTCGCTGGAGGGGCGGAGCTTGGATCCTCAGCACCGGAGGGAGGGGGTCGGGAGCGTCGCTTCTTGTCGCTGGCGGAGGAGCTCGGAGGCGGTGGGGGGCGCTGGATCTTGGTCGACGGCGCTGCCGTTCGCTCGTGTCGCTCGAGCCGTGGATTTCCTCCCTCAGCTCTGGGTCATGGGTTTTCTCCCCGTGGAAAGGACGTGGGTCGGGCAGGGTTACCCCGAGATGGATGCGGTCCAAATGACCAACTCGGTTTCCCTGGGCCAACTCGGCCCGTGGTTCTCTGGCCCGGGGAAACAGTGGGGATCCCCCCGGGAAACCCTGCAACGAAAAGAGGCCCTACTAGGAGTAGGTTCCCCCCTTTCCTAGTCCTAATAGGAGGGGGGAGGAAGGGGGAGAGGAGAAGAAGGAAAGGGGTGAAGGAAATATGCCCTAGAGGCAATAATAAAGTTATTATTTATTTCCTTATATCATGATAAATGTTTATTATTCATGCTAAAATTGTATTATCCAGAAACATAATACATGTGTGAATACATAGACAAACTAAACGTCACTAGTGTGCCTCTACTTGACTAGCTCGTTAATCAAAGATGGTTATGTTTCCTAACCATGGACATGTGTTGTCATTTGATTAACGGGATCACATCATTAGGAGAATGATGTGATTGACATGACCCATTCCATTAGCTTAGCACCCGATCGTTTAGTATGTTGCTATTGCTTTCTTCATGACTTATACATGTTCCTATGACTATGAGATTATGCAACTCCCGTTTGCCGGAGGAACACTTTGTGTGCTACCAAACGTCACAACGTAGCTGGGTGATTATAAAGGAGCTCTATAGGTGTCTCCAAAGGTACATGTTGGGTTGGCATATTTCAAGATTAGGATTTGTCACTCCGATTGTCGGAGAGGTATCTCTGGGCCCTCTCGGTAATGCACATCACATAAGCCTTGCAAGCATTGCAACTAATGAGTTAGTTGCAAGATGATGTATTACAAAACGAGTAAAGAGACTTGCCAGTAACGAGATTGAACTAGGTATTGAGATACCGACGATCGAATCTCGGGCAAGTAACATACCAATGACAAAGGGAACAACGTATGTTGTTATGCGGTCTGACCGATAAAGATCTTTGTAGAATATGTAGGAGCCAATATGAGCATCCAGGTTCCGCTATTGGTTATTGACCGGAGACATGTCTCGGTCATGTCTACATTGTTCTCGAACCCATAGGGTCCGCACGCTTAACGTTACGATGACAGTTTCATTATGAGTTTATATATTTTGATGTACCGAAGTTTGTTCGGAGTCCCGGATGTGATCACGGACATGACGAGGAGTCTCGAAATGGTTGACACATAAAGATTGATATATTGGAAGCCTATGTTTGGACATCGGAAGTGTTCCGGGTGAAATCGGCATTTTACCGGAGTACCGGGAGGTTACTAGAACCCCCCGGTAATCTAATGAGCCTTAATGGGCCTAGTGGAGGAAGAGGAGAGGAGGCCTAGGGGCTGCCGCGCGCCCCTTCCCCCCAAGTCCGAATTGGACAAGGAGGGGGGCGGCGCCCGCCCTTTCCTTTCTTCCCTCTCCTCCTTCCCCCCAAGTCCTAATCCAACTAGGGAAAGGGGGGAGTCCTACTCCCGGTAGGAGTAGGACTCCTCCTGCGCGCCTCCTCCTAGGGCCGGCCGCACCCCCCTTGCTCCTTTATATACGGGGGCAGGGGGGCACCTCTAGACACACAAGTTGATCTTCAAGATCGTTCTCTTAGCCGTGTGCGGTGCCCCCTTCCACCATAATCCTCGATAATATTGTAGCGGTGCTTAGGCTAAGCCCTGCGACGGTAGTACATCAAGATCGTCACCACGCCGTCGTGCTGACGGAACTCTTCCCTGACACTTTGCTGGATCGGAGTCCGGGGATCGTCATCGAGCTGAACGTGTGCTAGAACTCGGAGGTGCCGTAGTTTCGGTGCTTGATCGATCGGGCCGTGAAGACGTACGACTACATCAACCGCGTTGTCATAACGCTTCCGTTGTCGGTCTACGAGGGTACGTAGATTACACTCTCCCCTCTCGTTGCTATGCATCACCATGATCTTGCGTGTGCGTAGGAAAATTTTGAAATTACTACGTTCCCCAACAGTGGCATCAGAGCCTAGGTTTTATGTGTTGATGTTATATGCACGAGTAGAACACAAGTGAGTTGTGGGCGATATAAGTCATACTGCTTACCAGCATGTCATACTTTGGTTCGGCGGTATTGTTGGATGAAGCGGCCCGGACCGACATTACGCGTACGCTTACGCGAGACTGGTTCTACCGACGTGTTTTGCACACAGGTGGCTGGCGGGTGTCAGTTTCTCCAACTTTAGTTGAACCAAGTGTGGCTACGCCCGGTCCTTGCAACGGTTAAAGCAGCACCAACTTGACAAACTATCGTTGTGGTTTTGATGCGTAGGTAAGATTGGTTCTTGCTTAAGCCCGTAGCAGCCACGTAAAACTTGCAACAACAAAGTAGAGGACGTCTAACTTGTTTTTGCAGGGCATGTTGTGATGTGATATGGTCAAGACATGATGCTAAATTTTATTGTATGAGATGATCATGTTTTGTAACCGAGTTATCGGCAACTGGCAGGAGCCATTTGGTTGTCGCTTTATTGTATGCAATGCAATTGCGCTGTAATGCTTTACTTTATCACTAAGCGGTAGCGATAGTCGTGGAAGCATGGTGATCAAGGTGTCGCGCCGGTGACGGTGGTGATCATGACGGTGCTTCGAAGATGGAGATCACAAGCACAAGATGATGATGGCCATATCATATCACTTATATTGATTGCATGTGATGTTTATCTTTTATGCATCTTATCTTGCTTTGATTGACGGTAGCATTTTAAGATGATCTCTCACTAATTATCAAGAAGTGTTCTCCCTGAGTATGCACCATTGCGAAAGTTCTTCGTGCTGAGACACCGCGTGATGATCGGGTGTGATAGGCTCTACGTTCAAATACAACGGGTGCAAAACAGTTGCACACACGGAATACTCAGGTTATACTTGACGAGCCAAGCATATACAGATATGGCCTCGGAACACGGAGACCGAAAGGTCGAGCGTGAATCATATAGTAGATATGATCAACATAGTGATGTTCACCAATGAAACTACTCCATCTCACGTGATGATCGGACATGGTTTAGTTGATTTGGATCACATGATCACTTAGAGGATTAGAGGGATGTCTACCTAAGTGGGAGTTCTTTAGTAATATGATTAATTGAACTTAAATTTATCATGAACTTAGTACCTGATAGTATCTTGCTTGTTTATGTTTGATTGTAGATAGATGGCCCGTGCTGTTGTTCCGTTGAATTTTAATGCGTTCCTTGAGAAAGCAAAGTTGAAAGATGATGGTAGCAATTACACGGACTGGGTCCGTAACTTGAGGATTATCCTCATTGCTGCACAGAAGAATTACGTCCTGGAAGCACCGCTGGGTGCCAGGCCTGCTGCTGGAGCAACACCAGATGTTATGAACGTCTAGCAGAGCAAAGCTGAGGACTACTCGATAGTTCAACGTGCCATGCTTTACGGCTTAGAATCGGGACTTCAACGACGTTTTGAACGTCATTGAGCATATGAGATGTTCCAGGAGTTGAAGGTAATATTTCAAGAAAATGCCCGGATTGAGAGATATGAAGTCTCCAATAAGTTCTATAGCTGCAAGATGGAGGACAACAGTTCTGTCAGTGAGCATATACTCAAAATGTCTGGGTATAATAATCACTTGATTCAATTGGGAGTTAATCTTCCAGATGATTACATCATTGACAGAATTCTCCAATCACTTCCACCTAGCAACAAGAGCTTCGTAATGAACTATAATATGCAAGAGATGAATAAGACAATTCCCGAGCTCTTCGCAATGCTGAAAACTGTGGAGGTAGAAATCAAAAAGGAGCATCAAGTGTTGATGGTCATCAAGACCACTAGTTTCAAGAAAAAGGGCAAAGGGAAGAAGAAGGGGAACTTCAAAAAGAACAGCAAGCAAGTTGCTACTCAGGAGAAGAAACCCAAATCTGGACCTAAGCCTAAAACTGAGTGCTTCTACTGCAAGCAGACTGGTCACTAGAAGCTGAACTGCCCCAAGTATTTGGCGGATAAGAAGGATGGCAAGGTGAACAAAGGTATATGTGTTATACTTGTTATTGATGTGTACCTTACTAATGCTCGCAGTAGCACCTGGGTATTTGATATTGGTTCTGTTGCTAATATTTGCAACTCAAAACAGGGACTACGGATTAAGCAAAGATTGGCTAAGGACGAGGTGACGATGCGCGTGGGAAATGGTTCCAAAGTCGATGTGATCGCGGTCGGCACACTACCTCGACATCTACCTTCGGGATTAGTATTAGACCTAAATAATTGTTATTTGGTGCCAGTGTTAAGCATGAACATTATATCTGGATCTTGTTTGATGCGAGACGGTTATTCATTTAAATCATAGAATAATGGTTGTTCTATTTATATGAGGAATATCTTTTATGGTCATGCACCCTTGAAGAGTGGTCTATTCTTATTAAATCTCGATAGTAGTGACACACATATTCATAATGTTGAAGCCAAAAGATGCAGAGTTGATAATGATAGTGCAACTTATTTGTGGCACTGCCGTTTAGGTCATATCGGTGTAAAGCGCATGAAGAAACTCCATACTGATGGACTTTTGGAACCACTTGATTATGAATCACTTGGTACTTGTGAACCATGCCTTATGGGCAAGATGACCAAAACACCATTCTCCGGTACTATGGAGAGAGCAACAGATTTGTTGGAAATCATACATACAGATGTATGTGGCCCGATGAATGTTGAGGCTCATGGCGGATATCGTTATTTTCTCACCTTCATAGATGACTTAAGCAGATATGGGTATATCTACTTAATGAAACATAAATCTGAAACATTTGAAAAGTTCAAAGAATTTCAGAGTGAAGTTGAAAATCATCGTAACAAGAAAATAAAATTCCTACGATCTGATCGTGCAGGAGAATATTTGAGTTACAAGTTTGGTGTACATTTGAAACAATGCGGAATAGTTTCGCAACTCACGCCACCCGGAACACCACAGCGTAATGGTGTGTCCGAACGTCATAATCGTACTTTACTAGATATGGTGCGATCTATGATGTCTCTTACTGATTTACCGCTATCATTTTGGGGTTATGCTTTAGAGACGACCGCATTCACGTTAAATAGGTCACCATCAAAATCCGTTGAGACGACGCCTTTATGAACTGTGGTTTGGCAAGAAACCAAAGTTGTCGTTTCTGAAAGTTTGGGGCTGCGATGCTTATGTGAAAAAGCTTCAACCTGATAAGCTCGAACCCAAATTGGAGAAATGTGTCTTCATAGGATACCCAAAGGAGACTGTTGGGTACACCTTCTATCACAGATCCGAAGGCAAGACATTCGTTGCTAAGAATGGATCCTTTCTAGAGAAGGAGTTTCTCTCGAAAGAAGTGAGTGGGAGGAAAGTAGAACTTGATGAGGTAACTGTACCTGCTCCCTTATTGGAAAGTAGTACATCACAGAAACCGGTTTCTGTGACACCTACACCAATTAGTGAGGAAGCTAATGATAATGATCATGAAACTTCAGATCAAGTTACTACCGAACCTCATAGATCAACTAGAGTAAGATCCGCACCAGAGTGGTACGGTAATCCTGTTCTGGTAGTCATGCTACTAGATCATGATGAACCTACGAACTATGAAGAAGTGATGGTCAGCCCAGATTCCGCAAAATGGCTAGAAGCCATGAAATCTGAGATGGGATCCATGTATGAGAACAAAGTGTGGACTTTGGTTGACTTGCCCGTTGATCGGCAAGCAATTGAGAATAAATGGATCTTTAAGAAGAAGACTGGCTCTGACGGTAATGTTACTGTCTACAAAGCTTGACTTGTCGCAAAAGGTTTTTGACAAGTTCAAGGGATTGACTACGATGAGACCTTCTCACCCATAGCTATGCTTAAGTCTGTCCGAATCATGTTAGCAATTGCCGCATTTTATGATTATGAAATTTGGCAGATGGATGTCAAAATTGCATTCCTGAATGGATTTCTGGAAGAAGAGTTGTATATGATGCAACCAAAAGGTTTTGTCGATCCAAATGGAGCTAACAAAGTGTGCAAGCTCCAGCGATCCATTTATGGACTGGTGCAAGCCTCTCGGAGTTGGAATAAACGCTTTGATAATGTGATCAAAGCATTTGGTTTTGTACAGACTTTTGGAGAAGCCTGTATTTACAAGAAAGTGAGTGGGAGCTCTGTAGCATTTCTGATATTATATGTAGATGACATATTACTAATCAAAAATGATATAGAATTTCTGGATAGCATAAAGGGATACTTGAATAAGAGTTTTTCAATGAAAGACATCGGTGAAGCTGCTTACATATTG